>NW_018407496.1:653233-723205 GCF_002113885.1 Mizuhopecten yessoensis
TGAATCATATTCAAGGTCACAAGGAGCAAATATGTTTAAAATATTTCAACAACTTGTTCTGAATAACCAAAAGGCTCAGGATGTTGATATTTAGTTAGTAGCATATGCTGGGATCAAGGACTACTATGTTTGTTAAAGTGAATGACTTTGACTTATATTCAAGGTCACAGGGGTCAAATTTGTTTAAAATCTTTAAACAACCTCTTATGAATAACCATGGGTCCCAGGATGTTTATACTTTGCAAGTTTCATCCTGAGATGAAAGGCTATACAATGTGTTCAACATAATGACTTTGTTCGACTTTCAATCACAGGGGTGAAATGTTTTGAAAAAAATTAACAGGGTCTTTTGAACAAATTTTAATCATAAATACTGATATTTTGCCTGTAGCTTTATTTTAGATCACTTTAAGGTTACAAGTGTGAGTTTTATACCAGGTGAGCGATGCAGGCCCATTGGGCCTCTTGTTATGAATCTATTTCAGCCAAATCCGACCGTTATTTTCCTTAAGGAGTCTCACTTGATATGTTTATGTAGTATTTGAAAAAAAGACAAAAAATAAAGTTACTTCACCGTGATGCCCCTTTAATAGCACATTGGTTGCAATACCCTATGAATAAATACGTACATAAGATTTAGCTCTACAAATGCTTTGGTTGCTTTATAATACAACACATGTGGACACAAAAATTAAAGTAAATAACTGAGGGTTTTGTTTGTCTAAAAAGCATTGATGGAGCACCACTCAAAAAATCTTCCTCATTTGAGCAATCAATTCGTAATAACTCACCACATTCACTTAATTGGATTGTCAAGTGTCATACTGAAAGTATGAAATTGTGTTGCAATTAAAATCCTTTGTCATAGCTAGTGATAATTGGTATGTATTTAAATGCAGGTTCATAGAATGAGCGTGCAAATTAGATGTAAACGTGTGTCATATATATATGTCTTAGTGACTGCAGCAAGGCTGTACTGTTGTACTGATTACAAATGTGTAGTGTTTATTGACCACAGTTTGGAAGTGGAATACAGAGTACTGAATGTGTTTACTATATAGCTAGGTTGGCAGTTTTATGATTTACAGGATAAAGGTACTCTTGAAATGGTTCTGGCATTTTTTCAAATTTGGCATTGTGTGTGTAAGTGTTTACATATCATTTTAATGGAGGGCCGATCGGCTGAGACGGTTTACAATGATAAGCTTTAGCTAATAAATCTACAGGTTCATATACTCAGAAAAACATACACAAGTGTGGTTGATGCATAGAATAATATAACCTGGGGTTGTAGTGTGTCCTCAGTAATTTCTGACTGATATATCAGCTTCTTAGACCAGGGAGTAATATAGTCTGTCATACATTGTGAGGTATATGGGGGATATGAGAACTGTTCTTGAAGTTGAAGAATTTGGTAGGAGAACTAAGGCCTAATGAGGATTCTGACCCCTAATTCTACACTTTGATATAGGATTCCCATATCCCCCATACCTTCTTAATTTCACTTATTAGTGACCCAAATATGGGTGGTCAAGTGACGCAGTGGAAAGTGCACTTGCCTTTCACCAAGGCGGCCGCGGTTCAGTCCCCCGATCAGAGGTGAAAAGGTATGGGGTCACCTGCCCGACCATGTCGGTTTCCTCCCACATAAAGACCTTGTACATGCTAACATCCAGGCCAACAAGAGAGATTTATATAAGTTGAAATAACTTGTTTCATAATTGTTGTAGAATCAAGTTTATTTATTTATTTATTTAATAAATGACTATGAGATGTCTCCTTAACTAGATAGGTGTGTTAGCTTGTGTTTGTATGGATTGGACAAAAAATATCTTATCATGTTTCTGATTAGAATAATGATGAAGACTAAAATTGCCATGCAAGAGTTGCTTCCCTTTCTGTAAAGCGATCTTTGAAGTACCATATTTATACTGCAATAAGCCATTAGGGCTTCGACATATAATCTCAAGCTTAAAGAATGAAGATGGGCTTATTACAGGACAAGGAAATAACCATTATTAACGTTTCTGTTGAACCATGATACATATTGGTGGGCGTATTACCAGGCATAGCTTATAACCATGTATTGAAGCGTTTAGTGTTCATTAGCACAGTCATCAGTATGGTAAGTTTATTGTTTAGTGATTACCTACATATGAATTTATTTTCTATTCTATGACTGGTTTTCCTTTGCCCAAACAGATAAATTTCACAGTAAGACAGTGATTTATAACTAATAAATTAATTTTAAGTTGGCTACATTTAAGAGAGAGTGGTTCAGAAAAATATGTTTGAACATGTTTTCTACATATATTGACCTAAATGTATAGATCTTTTCAGATTGTAACTCCTATATTCAAAGAAATCAAGTATTGGATACCACTGGAAAGAATGTTCAGCTAACCATTAATTAATACAATGTATAAACAAATAGACAATACACCTACACACTTAATTGAAGATACTAGCCTGTTGTACGCAAACCAACCTAGATAACACTCTGAGATGATGACATTGACAGTTCCTACACTTATCAAGACACTCACAAAGGAAATTGATACCAAGATACTATCAGTTATTTATCAATCCTTTGTTGGGTATTAAATCCTGTTAATCCCATAGATCTGTCAGGTTAAATGATGTTTATACTTTGTAAATATGGGCATTTTTTCTTTACATTTTGGGGATACATTTTAAACCACAAAATGTATTGTTTTGATTCCATTAATTACCCGTATTCCAAGAGAGCGCCCACACCCTACTTCAGAGGCAAGTTTTCATAATTTTGCCCCCCCCCCCCACCCTGTCTACACACAAGTTAGATCCCTTGCCATAGGTGTTACTTATATTTGACTGTCTTTTTTATAGTGTGCAATATAAATATTATAAATGGCCTTGGCAATTTATAAATTGTTTCAATTTCTGTTTGAAAATACTGTTGAAGTTAATGAGAAAAGTGTTTACACTTTAAGTATGATTCCATCGACAGTTCCCCTCGTTAACGTTTGTCACCATTAGGATGGAATCATTCAATATAAATCAACATTAACATTTTAGAGTCAGACTGAAAAATTACTTCTACCTCTGATCAATACCGGTAAACAAGATGATGATTTGGATTATCTGAGGTCAGAGTTTGGAGAATGAAATTAAAAATTCTATGAGTATAATTATGAACATGTATGTATACAGCCACACATGTTTAAGTTGATTGTGTTAGCCAAACATTCCTTTCTCTATTCAACTTGTTATTAAAGCTACCAGTAGTATTCCCATGAACATACCATACATAACAATGATGCGAAGGCATTTATTTTCAGTTGAAACTAATATTTTTGTTTTCATCTTTCAGAAACTGAAGCACATCTGCAATTCAGAGCCAGAAATATTCAAGATGCCTAAAGAATTGCAAGAAAGGTAAAAAAAAAAATATATTCAGAAAATTTCTTTAGTTTAATTAGCATAGGATATTATTTGATATATGATGCTTTCATCTCCTAAACACAGGACATCATGGTTTGTTTGATGTATTTGTCACTGATGGTGGTTTTAACTACACATTTATTATTCAGAGAAAATTATTTATTTCTTCACAAGACCTTCATTGATCTGAAGGCTTTAGCATAATGCTTAAAGTAAATCATAAAACATAAGATAATGCTTGTTATGTCAAAGGAGACCCCATGCATGATCTTCACTGTCATCCTCAAATGTGAGGACAGAATCAAGGACCAGAACATGTCCTGATTAAAACACAACTGGGATTAGTGATCAATACTAATTAAGCCCATAATGTTTTGGCAATGACGAGGCAAGTTTTTCTATTGATTTCCCATAATTGCAGTCAAGGCCTAGAGATTGCCTCTGATGTTAGCCAAACAGGTAGTGATTTAGACGATGAACCGACCAGGTAACTTATAGTGTCCTATGTCTCCCTGGTTTGCATAACACTGGTTATCTCCCCTTCCTGATGCACTGGTGTTGTTTGGGTATTGTTACTGCAGATTCATTGTTCGTCACTATTCAGTGTCACTTTCGAACTAGTTGAAGCAAAACGTGTGAATAAAAGGTCAAGGGGTCAAGCCAATCAATACATCCCCTCCTACAAATGCTGTTCTGTGCCCTTATTATTTGCCCCAGAACTTGTGTTCCATGTAGCATTGCACTGGTGATATATATGAGTGTACCATGTTATCCTTGTATACATGTGCATGTAATAGATACAATTGATGTTAATGGTGATACAATTAATGAAATAAGTCCAGAAAAGTCTTTTTAATTTTCTTTATTTGACATGAAAAGGGTTGTTAAGGGATGTAACTCTGAATGCTGTGAGAGGTTTAAAAAGTCTCTATAGCACGAAAATAGTTCAATGAACTCAACCAGTCAAAATGTAATTAAGTGTAAATTGTCATTCTGTGATATGATGTTTTAATATTTAATTCTGATTTCACTCTCCCAAAGACCTTACACAAGGAAGAAGTAAGCTTGCCTACATTTCTGTGTCTAAATCCCTTTAGTATAGATTCTATACCTACCCCATCTGTCAGCACCCAAGTCTCTAGTCTTTTAGTACATTTTGTATTGATTTCTGCCAGTCTGACTGCTGTTCAAAAGTCCCTTACCCAGTCTTTTATGAATCATTGCACAATTTTTGTGCAAGTTCATGTTAAACAGACAATTCTATATAAGCTCATGTTCAAAACAATTCCATCAAAAATTTCAATTGATTAAATATGCATTTGTTTAAAAATTGATTATGAAAAATTAGAACCACATGTACTGGTACGAAAAAGAATTTAGATATTATAAAACATTCTGGACTCTTCACATTACTTGTTGTTATGTGTTCATTCTGTTGTTCGGCACCTGAAATTATTTGGATTTGTTTTATTTTTGTGTTTTTGCCTGTTCTTTTCATTTCAGCGCACTTAAAAAAGAATCTTTCTATTCAAAATGTGTGTCCATCAATTAAAATAGAAATGCTGAAATATAGAGTAGTGTATCTACTAGTATAAAACTATCAGCATGGATCAGTCATTTCTTATAAAATCTTAAAACTGTAGTTACCAAGTCGCCAGTGATAAAAGCTGTACTGCAGACAGTCTACTTTCTCTAATAAAGTTACAAGCTTATCTTTCTATAGACCTTAGCGAGTAGGAGGCAGAGTTCTTGTTAGAAATGGATTGATCACATCTTGTGCCATGATATTTCAAGGAAAGAAGGCTACATTTGTTCATATTTATTTAACGTACTTTTTGTAGGAAATGTCCACACAGAAATGATCATTGTAGTCAACCTCACCTGTTGTCTCCACCTTTTATGTTGTGATCAAATTGAAGTGTGTCTGTCATTGTTTACAAATTGATGATCTTGCTTCTCAGAGTTTAAAATAAATATGAACCAAATAATGTACCGAAGGAACCAAAAAACGGACTAATGTTTTTACAAAAATATAAGCACCATCTTTAGAGCAATATGTAATATATTGGTATTTTATTGTATTTATATGATATACATAACTAATATACACATATGTATCTGATATGTTTGATAAATCTGAGAAATTGTTGTTATGTCATGCCTAGCTGATCATGAAAACATCTGTTCCAGGTCACAATAATAGTTAGCTCTTCAGAGCTAGTGTAATTTTGCCCCTGTATTCAACAGGAAATTTAAATATCTTGTATAGAAAATTGAAAAAAAAAAGTTGTTAAACTGCATAAAACTTACGGGAAAATATATTGATATCTTTCTTCTAATGAATGAAATGGTTGTGACCTGTCATACTTATCCTTGTTTGAACTCTAACAACAGATGGGAACAACTACAAGAGCGAGATGTGGATGGTAGGAGAATGTCAGTTGCCTCCCCTGCCATGGGGCGATGCCCTAGCCAACAGGCGCAGCAGCGTGAGCAGATGGCCAGTGTCCAGAACCAGTCCTTTACTAGGGTAGGCATAAATCAGCAACAAAATGTTTTAAAAAAAATCAGTTATGTAATTCCACATGACTTTCTGGTCTAGTGTTCTCAATGACAATCTTCTGTCCTCGACGTTTATGTTGATTCCAGTTTTCTTACTTTGCTACTTCATTTAAATTCAAACTCTTTGATTCCTATCAATGTAACAAATGAAATTATCAATGTTGAAAATAAAATTACCAAAATAATTCAATTCATCATCAATATAAGTTTATCATACTGTCAATATACATGGAATGTTAAAATAATAAAAAAAGAACATTAATTTGCAGAAACAAAAATTCAAATTATAATCATAGGTCTTATAATCATATCTAGATTAACAGATGTGTATTATATTATATATTACAACAGTACCTATAAGAAATATAATTAATGATTCCTATATATGGAGTAGTTACCATGGTGAGATCTGTCCAACATATGCTCTTAAATATGAATTATTGATGAATGTCACTACTAATTTATCTATATATGAGGTAAGGTTGATATCAATATAAGAAGGCTCCACTAGGTACCTGTAATGATTACCTAGGTGTATTACCAGGTATATGAGTCTTGCCCGTCAAATACGCTTACGTTTTTTTCCATGGGAAAGAATTATAGGAGTTAAGAATCAATCTAATGTAAAGGAATGTTCCCTAACTTAAAAAATGCATTTCCGAGGAAAATCTGAAGTTAGGAATATTTGTGAAATTGGGGTGTGGATTGTATAAAGATTATTGCCATTGAGCTTTTAAAATGTTACTTTTCCTGCTCCAACACTGTCCTGTGTTTCTACTGCTAAATTTTGTCTTATCACCAGGGGCGAGACACACCAACCAACTCTCACAACTGGTCTATGGACAGGTCTTACTCGGAGTATAACGGAGGTAAGTGAACAAAAGTGTCACTAAGCTTATTGATCAGGTTACAAACAGTATCTGCTGGGTATCTCTCAACATCAGACCAGTCCAGGAACCTTATTTAATATGTGCCTCAATAAGCTCTAACTCACAACGGCATTGAATCAAATTTAATGTAAATTCAGCTACATTCTTGTGTCTAAAAACTAAATGAGTACCAAAATGTCCATAACTATCACTTATACTTTATCATGGCAGCTTTATAGATGTTTAAAGATTCGAAACCTGAATGGTACTGGCTATGCTTAGTTAAAATGAAGACTGAGTTATTCAACAAATGTTCACTTTAGACATTGTTTGGCTCTACAGATACATCTCACGGCCTACCCCGGGACAACAGCCTGCGACAGTCTAGCAGCATCAGCAGCAGTCGTAGCAGTTTGTCCTCACGGGGGACCCCCAGAGATCCTGACAGAAACTCACCCAACCCCAGGCTTCCACGACCTCGCAGACACGACCATCCTGACAGGAAACATGGACTCAAGAAAGTGAGTTTCTCCCTTTACAACTGAATGCTTTAAACCTGTTAGTTTCGACAATTTCAAATAGCTTATTGGCCATGATTTTAATTTGGAAAAAGAACAGTTAAATGTCAGTAAACCAGAAATACATTAAAAAGATCTTCTTGCTTTAAACATGCTGTTGAGATCTAATGAATATTTTAAGGATAAAAATTCAGAATTTTATGAAAATTAAATCTCAGTTCAAAGAGTATAATTGTATGATAGAAAAATCAATTGATTTCCTCACTAATTTCTAAACTTCCTGTATACTGCAATGAGGAGAGAAGCTATATAATGTGTTTGTATCTGTAGTTCGTGAAGCGATGGCAGTGGCAGGTCTGGAATGTTACTTGTTATGGAGTTAAATGTTAAACTTCTGCACAACCTCAATCTATTATCACATTACCTAATATTTGACGGCAAAACTAAACCTTTGCAATATTTCCACGAATTCTAAATCTGTCTTCACAATGTTGTGATTTAATGGTCCTCAAAACACATGAAAGCAAAGTAAAAATTTAGGATATTTCGAAACGCTACAACAGACTTGTTTTCTCTGTAATAAAGAAGCACTATTACTGGGTATGTTTATAGTTAGATGTCACTTTGATGTCCTTTTGGATTTTATTTGAGTCTAATATGCTGTCTGTTACACTTGTGATGGTGTTATTTGGTGAGTCCGCACACACTATTTCCCTTAATCGGTGTGTTGATAGATAACACGCTGTATCACTCAGGGGATGACACAAACTCTTCCTAACATGTTGGTCAGGGGATGACACAAACTCTTCCTAACATGTTGGTCAGGGGGTGACACAAACTCTTCCTAACATGTTGGTCAGGGGGTGACACAAACTCTACCTAACATGTTGGTGTGAGAGGTGGTTACGATCGGAGTTATTATAAAACATATCAAGTAAGGTGGAGTGACTTTACGATGATGAAAATATGCAACAGTGCACATGAAATTATTTCGTTGTTCAAAACTGTAAATTTATCATAAATGTCTTACCAGCTTTTTTATTTTGACTTTCAGTAAATAATGATGTACTGAAATGAAGATTTTAAAATGTGCTTTGAGAACGTTTTGAGAAATTTTCATGATTCTGCAACAGGAAAAATGTCACAAAATAGATCATCCTTACTTGAATAATTGTGCTTTTGAAGATTTGTTTTTATTTTTTATGGGTTTAATTTTGGTTTAATTTTGAAGAATTGACAGTACAAGAAAGAACGATTTTATGGAATGATAATCATGAGTTAATAGAAACTATAATAATGTACATGTATAGTATAACATACCAAGAAGATGAATAATACCATACCTGACTTTGATCTCCATCATAGAGACTGGAGAGATGGACTCTACTACCTTACATAAGGTTTATATATTTTGAACCGTGATGATATCTGTCCTCACAGAGACCAGAGGGAGGCAGTATGAGTAGTCTAGGTGACAGTGGTATATCTGAACACGACCACACTAATGGAGGCGGGGCCACCGCCGGCAATCTATCCAGCCTCCCTGGTCCAGGAAAGTTTAAGCAAATGACAAAACAAAGAAATGCTCCTGATGCAGACAGTGGGTTCATTGGCTCAATGGTGGGGTCAGAGGTCAGTCATATGTCTTCACGGCAGCAACAAGAACAAGCCCAACCTTCACTGAGGTTACGACACCCGGCAGATAATGATGAAAGGTGAGACTTTGTTGATTTCTAATTATCTCAAATCTTTATGTTTTAAAATGTATCTTACATGTTAAAGCAGTTTCATTGTGCACAAACAATTCTAATTGTTCCCCTTCACAGAATTTGATTCAAAATGGGAATATATAGTTTTAAACTACCAAGTAATCACATTGTATCTTGTCTTGACAAGACATGCTGAGGATTTTTATATTCCTTAAGTGAATAGATATTTCATATTAGATGTCCATTAAACTATATTGTCTCCAAATTGTGCGTTAACAAATTATTTTCACAATGATTGTAATAACCGATTTAATTATGTAATGATTATACTAGTAATTACGTAGTGCTATTAACTCATTCACCCCTGAAGACACATTTGAACTCTTCCAATTTAGAGGTTGGAATAGTTCATTGTGAAATTTCAGGGGTGAAAGAGTTGCAATATTCTTAAATCATCACTGTGTTGGTGACAGGGGGGAAAACTTTGTCTTTATCAATAAATCATTAGAATCTACATCCAGAAAGACATGATTCACAGTGTGTGTACAGGAATGAAGGCTTTTATCATTTCAGCTCATAATTTAGCTACTGTATCAATTTCATAAACTACATACGGAGATATTCACTGTTGGATCATTCTGTCCAATTACAGACCTAGGTCAAGATCAGGTGATGCAGAAACAGCTTCAATTACAAGTTCAAGGTCAGCCAGGTCTGGGAGGTCGAGGCAAGATGACCGACCTTCTTCACGAGGGTCACTGAGGTCAGGGGGTAGACGTGACATGACTACAGATATGAGCCGAGATTTTACAGATGATAGTTACACCCTGACAGAAAGTGATATGAGCTTTGACTCTTCCCAGCATTCTCGTCGTAGCCGACAACGACCTCGAAGCATGGTGGAGGCCTCGATACAGGAGGAGGAGGAAGGTAAGGCTTGTTGTTACTCTTGGATACAGTCAGCCAGGGAAAGTCTGGAGGAGGAAGGTAAGGCTTATTGTTACTATTGGATACAGTCAGCCAGGGAGAGTCTGGAGGAGGAACGAAAGGCTTGTTGTTACTATTGGTTACAGGCGGCCAGGGAAAGTCTTGAGGAGGAAGGGAAGGCTTGTTGTTACTATTGGTTACAGGCGGCCAGGGAAAGTCTTGAGGAGGAAGGGAAGGCTTGTTGTTACTATTGGTTACAGTCAGCCAGGGAAAGTCTGGAGGAGGAAGGTAGGGCTTGTTCTTACTATTGGATACAGTCAGCCAGGGAGAATCTGGAGGAGGAAGGTAAGGCTTGTTGTTACTATTGGTTACAGGCGGCCAGGGAAAGTCTTGAGGAGGAAGGTAAGGCTTGTTGTTACTATTGGTTACAGGCGGCCAGGGAGAGTCTTGAGGAGGAAGGTAAGGCTTGTTGTTACTCTTGGATACAGTCAGCCAGGGAAAGTCTCAAGGAGGAAGTGTGTTTGGGATATTTAAGATTCATTAATCCAGCCTGTGTTTGTAGATTATCATAATTGACCTCTGTCTCTGGGACAACTGTCAACTCCGTAGGTAAGAGGTAAAGCTTTATTGATTGATGGTAACTGATAATTTCCTATCCCAATAGTCACTTAGTGACTTAATTTGGCCCCCATAAACCCAATATATTTGATGATGAATTGATTACAAAAATATAAATGAAAGTAAACTACCAGGTAATGTGAAGTCAGATCCAGGTTTAACCTTGAGAAAACTGATATGTCCCTCCTTAAAATTGAAGTTTGTGAAGCAGATTGGAACTGGCCATTTGATAAGTATAGAGAGGTTAGTAAGAGTGTCTTTTCAAAAGTTTAAATGTTATACATTTGATTCCGAGTCTGTCCCATCCTGTTGCAATTGTTCAACTGAAAGAACCTTTTCCGGATACAATATGACAGATTTTATCTGGTATCACTTTGGTAGGGTTCAAAGGATCAATTAGTATTCTTATTGGGTTGTCAATGGGCAACAATGAGCACAGCTTCTGGTCAATTTTAAGTCATTAAATGATCAAAAAATAAAAAATGTTAATTTAATAATGATAATTAGAATATCCATGGTAATTGTAAATCAGAATTTAAAATAGGTACCGGTAGATTTTTTCTCTGTTGTTTAGAAAAGGTTGAGGGATCTATCAGTGGTACCCAAACAGAAGTTTACCCTGTGTCTGTTTAACATTTCCTTCACAGGTGGAGATACTTTAAGAACTGAGGAGAATGGCCCCACGGTTAATTTGGGTTGGCTAGCTGACCAGAGGGGTTAGATATTTATACCCATCGTATCTGTGTTGTGTGTGTGGTATTGTGATTTTAGGCTTGTATTTTTATATCCTCCCTATTATTGCCCTTGTATTTTTATATCCACCCCATTATTGCCCTTGTATTCATCCTTCATGTCGCTACATTTTCAGTTTGGGTTTGAACCCGTTTAGTTATGTTTGTGATTATTTACATTTGTTGCCAGTGTTCATATAGAAGTCTATTATTATTATTATATTTGAATCATTATTTATAACCCTATCTATTATTTCCATAAACATCTTGATCTGCATGATAATTCCTTCCCCTATTAAAATTGTTCCCAGCCTAAGATAAAAAAAATGATTGTAGTCTGGTGACTCTGTAGATTGTAAGTTCCTCCTGTTTAATTACATAGATTCATGAATTATCAAACAGTTGTGAATTAAGGAAAGAAATGTAGTGAACCACTGTATTGAAGCCTTAATATGAATCATTTAAGCTGCATTTTTTTACAATTTCTTGTCATCTTCGTTTTGACATGCCAAAAACAAAATTCTAGTAATTTATATTTTCACTTAAATTCATTGCATTATCTTCATGACAACCAACCATCTTACTTAAAGGTAACTTCAGTCTGTGTAGACTCCTATCATTCTGTGATGCTGAGATATATTTACCCCCATTGTACTCATAAAGGTGTATATTGTTATGTTATAAACGTTATATAGTTTTGCTTGCTGCCATACTGAGTTGCTGCGATTTGGTATCCCCATTGTATTTAGCTAGGTTTATATTGTTTGGGATGAGCCTGTTTATGTTATGATCAATTATGTTTAAGTTTACTTGTAATTATTACCAGTATGTTTATTACCAGAATTTAGCTTTGTTTACATACAAAACGTTTTTGATTATTTTTGATCAGACAACAATATTGCCTCGTCAGATGATAAAATAAACTCCACAAAATAAATTCAAGGTCATTATTTTCATGTCAAAATTCAACCATGGGACTTTGTCATAAGCAAAAAAGAAGAAAAATAATTGAACATACTTTGCAATGCTAGAAAATTGGAATCATTTAGATATACGTAAGCCAGGTATGTACTTTGAGTTTCTTGTCATACTACGCCAGGTAATTATGTCTCCCCTTCGAATGAAAGGTCATTATTTTCATGTCAAAATTCAACCATGGGACTTTGTCATAAACAAAAAGAAGAAAAATAATTGAACATACTTTGCAATGCTAGAAAATTGGAATCATTTAGATATACATAAGCCAGGTATGTACTTTGAGTTTCTTGTCATACTACGCTAGGTAATTATGTCTCCCCTTCAAATGAAAGGAGCCATTACCGGGTAAGTTGAAAATGCTCTTCCAGGTTGTTGTTGTTGTTGTTGTTGTTATTCTTCTAATATAATATTATCAGGGCCATAATTTGAAACTGTAAAACATATCTTGATGAAATTTGAAGTAGATGTATACCTGCATCACCAACGAGTATGGTTCCTGACACTTTGGAGTAAGTGACCGCTTTTTACAATACTGGTATATGTCTGACTGTGATGTCCTTTTTCAAAGTTGTATGATGTAATAATTTGTAATATTTGATTTGACATATGACCATATTTAGATTTAACTGATGATACCAGTACCCTTTGACCCTTTTACTCCTGTTATAGGACGCCCTCCAGCTACTCCCAGACAACANGAGGAGGAAGGTAAGGCTTGTTGTTACTATTGGTTACAGGCGGCCAGGGAAAGTCTGGAGGAGGAAGGTAAGGCTTGTTGTTACTATTGGTTACAGGCGGCCAGGGAGAGTCTTGAGGAGGAAGGTAAGGCTTGTTGTTACTCTTGGATACAGTCAGCCAGGGAAAGTCTCAAGGAGGAAGTGTGTTTGGGATATTTAAGATTCATTAATCCAGCCTGTGTTTGTAGATTATCATAATTGACCTCTGTCTCTGGGACAACTGTCAACTCCGTAGGTAAGAGGTAAAGCTTTATTGATTGATGGTAACTGATAATTTCCTATCCCAATAGTCACTTAGTGACTTAATTTGGCCCCCATAAACCCAATATATTTGATGATGAATTGATTACAAAAATATAAATGAAAGTAAACTACCAGGTAATGTGAAGTCAGATCCAGGTTTAACCTTGAGAAAACTGATATGTCCCTCCTTAAAATTGAAGTTTGTGAAGCAGATTGGAACTGGCCATTTGATAAGTATAGAGAGGTTAGTAAGAGTGTCTTTTCAAAAGTTTAAATGTTATACATTTGATTCCGAGTCTGTCCCATCCTGTTGCAATTGTTCAACTGAAAGAACCTTTTCCGGATACAATATGACAGATTTTATCTGGTATCACTTTGGTAGGGTTCAAAGGATCAATTAGTATTCTTATTGGGTTGTCAATGGGCAACAATGAGCACAGCTTCTGGTCAATTTTAAGTCATTAAATGATCAAAAAATAAAAAATGTTAATTTAATAATGATAATTAGAATATCCATGGTAATTGTAAATCAGAATTTAAAATAGGTACCGGTAGATTTTTTCTCTGTTGTTTAGAAAAGGTTGAGGGATCTATCAGTGGTACCCAAACAGAAGTTTACCCTGTGTCTGTTTAACATTTCCTTCACAGGTGGAGATACTTTAAGAACTGAGGAGAATGGCCCCACGGTTAATTTGGGTTGGCTAGCTGACCAGAGGGGTTAGATATTTATACCCATCGTATCTGTGTTGTGTGTGTGGTATTGTGATTTTAGGCTTGTATTTTTATATCCTCCCTATTATTGCCCTTGTATTTTTATATCCACCCCATTATTGCCCTTGTATTCATCCTTCATGTCGCTACATTTTCAGTTTGGGTTTGAACCCGTTTAGTTATGTTTGTGATTATTTACATTTGTTGCCAGTGTTCATATAGAAGTCTATTATTATTATTATATTTGAATCATTATTTATAACCCTATCTATTATTTCCATAAACATCTTGATCTGCATGATAATTCCTTCCCCTATTAAAATTGTTCCCAGCCTAAGATAAAAAAAATGATTGTAGTCTGGTGACTCTGTAGATTGTAAGTTCCTCCTGTTTAATTACATAGATTCATGAATTATCAAACAGTTGTGAATTAAGGAAAGAAATGTAGTGAACCACTGTATTGAAGCCTTAATATGAATCATTTAAGCTGCATTTTTTTACAATTTCTTGTCATCTTCGTTTTGACATGCCAAAAACAAAATTCTAGTAATTTATATTTTCACTTAAATTCATTGCATTATCTTCATGACAACCAACCATCTTACTTAAAGGTAACTTCAGTCTGTGTAGACTCCTATCATTCTGTGATGCTGAGATATATTTACCCCCATTGTACTCATAAAGGTGTATATTGTTATGTTATAAACGTTATATAGTTTTGCTTGCTGCCATACTGAGTTGCTGCGATTTGGTATCCCCATTGTATTTAGCTAGGTTTATATTGTTTGGGATGAGCCTGTTTATGTTATGATCAATTATGTTTAAGTTTACTTGTAATTATTACCAGTATGTTTATTACCAGAATTTAGCTTTGTTTACATACAAAACGTTTTTGATTATTTTTGATCAGACAACAATATTGCCTCGTCAGATGATAAAATAAACTCCACAAAATAAATTCAAGGTCATTATTTTCATGTCAAAATTCAACCATGGGACTTTGTCATAAGCAAAAAAGAAGAAAAATAATTGAACATACTTTGCAATGCTAGAAAATTGGAATCATTTAGATATACGTAAGCCAGGTATGTACTTTGAGTTTCTTGTCATACTACGCCAGGTAATTATGTCTCCCCTTCGAATGAAAGGTCATTATTTTCATGTCAAAATTCAACCATGGGACTTTGTCATAAACAAAAAGAAGAAAAATAATTGAACATACTTTGCAATGCTAGAAAATTGGAATCATTTAGATATACATAAGCCAGGTATGTACTTTGAGTTTCTTGTCATACTACGCTAGGTAATTATGTCTCCCCTTCAAATGAAAGGAGCCATTACCGGGTAAGTTGAAAATGCTCTTCCAGGTTGTTGTTGTTGTTGTTGTTGTTATTCTTCTAATATAATATTATCAGGGCCATAATTTGAAACTGTAAAACATATCTTGATGAAATTTGAAGTAGATGTATACCTGCATCACCAACGAGTATGGTTCCTGACACTTTGGAGTAAGTGACCGCTTTTTACAATACTGGTATATGTCTGACTGTGATGTCCTTTTTCAAAGTTGTATGATGTAATAATTTGTAATATTTGATTTGACATATGACCATATTTAGATTTAACTGATGATACCAGTACCCTTTGACCCTTTTACTCCTGTTATAGGACGCCCTCCAGCTACTCCCAGACAACAACAGACGAAACAAGGTCAGAAATCAAGGGTAGAGCCTCATCAACCAATAATCCGTACACCTGGCAAACCTGCAAAGTCAAAAGCCAATCTCTCAAGGTCATCGTTAAACATATCTGGGGAGCACCTCACACCGCGAGCAACGCCAAACGTCAGTTTTAATGAGAGCCAGGATGTGTTCTTATCGGGAGAGGAGACTCCAAGACAGGAAGATCAACAGATATATAAGGAAGAGCCAAAAATGGAGGCACAAAAACCTGCTACTGTAACCAGGCAACCACAACAACACCGTAGGCCTCAGACACCACCTGCTGCAAGGGTAGAGAGACCATCAACCCCGGGGTCCAAAGGTCAGGAGGTAAATGGAGGTCGCCAAGGAAGTACAAAGACTCAGAGAGTACCAAATGAACAGACAAGACCCAAAGTGATGGAGGACCGGAGTGTTGGGTCAGATAGTGATGACACCTTGGAAGGGTCAGAGGCACCAACAGTGGCAACAAAGACATCGGAGGGAAGGTAAGAAATGTCATCTATAAACCTAAACCAAGGGAGATAACTGTCAACTGGAAAAACAAGAGTATTTATGGAAATATTCAGATTGCCAGCATGTTCACGGCTACCTATCCATGTATCAAACATGCAATTTTTGCACATATTCATTTATGTAACAATACAAGTATCATACTTGCCAACCCTCCCTATTTAGTAGGGAGACTCCCGATTTTGGACCCTTAAATTTAGTATTTTCAACTGGTGAATTTATGAAACTATTCCTGTATTCTAAGATCAAATGATTTCACCTGAAAGAACCACTCAAGATGTCTTTTTAAAGGGTTGTTTTTTCTCTAGGGGGTTTATACACACATTTCAATTTTGAGCATGCAGAATCTCCCCAATGGAAATTTCAAGTATGAAGTATACGCATGTATATGAAACCAACAAGCAATAACGGATGGTTCAAATAAAATGGAGAAATTTTGCATTATGTTCTTACATCATCATAGTATAACAGGCTCCTCACAATGCTCATTGCAGTCCTACATGGAATCTTGACATGTAATTTCTGATTTCTAAATGCCTTTGTTCCAGTGAGAAATTCAGGGTCCTTCAGGATGAGATTGGTCGTCTCCGGGATGAATTTAAAAAGGCTACAGACGAACAACGCCAACAGATGCTGCAACAACAGCAGCAGCAACATCAACATGCACCACCTCAGCTACCACAACCTCCACAACAACCCCAGCAGGACGATTACCATTACTTTGACCCGACGGAAGATGCCTACGCCTTCATGAGAGGTCCACGTAGAAGGGCAAATTCTTTCTCGGGAGCAGGTGTTAGAGATTGGGATGACTGGTGGAAGTACCCCCTAATCAATCCTAATGACGGGGCAGACCTTCCTCTGGGTTATGCCGCAGCAGATTCATATGCCACACCCAGGAGGCAGGCGGCAGCAGCAGCAGCAGCAGCTGCCACAACTGCTGCCATGGAAACAGGACAAGAGGCACGGCCAAGAGGTCGACATCGTATCAGGAAAAAGTATCGTAAGACAAACCTAGAGAATGCGGCCCAGACTCAAGCTGGGTACGACTCGGACCAGTCACCGACAAGAGCCACAGCATCTACTGTCACAGATGATCAAATGTTTAATTACTATGTACACCCTACTCAGGTGGCAGCTGCTCCACAACAGTACCAGGCTACTCCGAGAGCAGCTCGGTACAGCTCTCAGCCCAACCTCTACTATGGGGCCTATCCCACAGCCAGTGCTCAGCCCCAGGTGTATGCTGCCCAAAGACCACAGCAACAAACACCAACTCAGCAATACACACGCCAAAGTGCCAACTACTCCACCCCCATCTCTGCCGGGTATGGTCCCAGGGTACGGCAGCAGCCACAATACAGGGTTCCCTCATCACCACAGCAGCAGCGTACATATTCTTATGATGACATTGATGCCCAAGGTCAAGGTCAGACATACCAACCAGCCCCTGTGGCATATATCCTGGCGGACCAGGTACCGACTGCCACTGGGCCAGTGTATGAGACATCGGTGGACAGTGCTGAGTGTCCACTGTGTGGAGGGGTGGGATACCACACCCACACCGAACAGGAGCCAGCACCACCCACAGCCACTCCAAGGGTCGTGTACACACTTCCAGAACCGGTCAGAAGGTAATGTACACTTACATGCCCTGTGTTATAATAATGTTATACCGTCTCATCAAGCCTAGCTTATTAACTACAAACAGGAATATACCTTTTATCTTCTTCTAGAGACTCAACCTTATAAATCATGTTTGCCTGTGTGTTAATTTAATCAGTAGCATTTTATGATAAATTCATACACAGTGAAACCACAATATACTGCCCCTTGTTTCATTTAATTGCCACTTCATTTACTGCCAACATATTTCAATGTCCCTTTTCCTTGTTTTCTTTATAAGTCCTTTATACATTTACTTCAATCTATTGCCAATCCCCTTTATGACACCATAATTTCCTTGGACAAAAATGGTGGCATCATAATGAGGTTTTAGTTTACGGTAAATGAGTTTAAACTTTGAGTTCATGACCAATATTAACTATCAATGAAATGAATTTAGTTTGCTTCAGTTTCTTTTTTTAAAGAAAGGAAAGCGTATTAAGTACTATTATAGTAATAAATTTATTCTGTAATCTTAGGACATGATTCTGTGTAACTATTAATTTGATATGTGTCATTAATTGTTATAATACTTAATTTCTCTGAGAAGGTCGAGACCAAGACAGAGATCCAAATCAGCCTCCAGGATCCGTCACTACTCCCCAGAAGGCAGAGGAAGGTCACGCTATCTTGTCCGAGAGTACCGTAGTGAGAGTGAAAGTGCCGAGTCAGAGGATGAGTTGTATCAGAGAAGGTAAGTAAAATGGCAAAGATTACTTCTTACAAATGTGTTCTTTACAGTTATAAGTATGGGATATCAATTTATGGTTCGTCAACATTAGTCTTCCTAATTCATAAAAAAAAATAAAAAAATATAATTGAAAAATCATTTAAATAAATACATACTAGTAATGTGTAACTAGTTGCAACTTTTCACAATGAAATAACAAAATGTATATCAGCTTTTTACCTCTGTAGGTCATCAGTTTGTGGCATGTGATCTCAATGATGTGATAAGGAATAAATGCTAATTAATTAGCATTGCATATAGTTAAGAACTACCTGAATTAGTCTAATGAATGCTTACAGTCTTGTGTACCTTTTCTAGATTGTTGTCAATGATTAAATTCAGTCTTCCATCTTAAAGAACCCCTCTTCATACCAGGGTGAATTTAAATCAAGTCCGGCATCTTATAGATCCCTCTCATCCCAGGGTGAATTTAAATCAAGTCTGGGATTTTAAAGATCCTCTTGCCCATTCGAAGGGGAATCACAAGACCATGATATCTGAAAGCCTGTTACCAGAATCCTGAACAATATGCCAGCTGTTAAAAAGTACGCATCTGGGCTTGAATAACATGAGCCAGCAGTAAAATCATTTGGACATGTTGACACAAATTTTACAGTTTTAAGTTGTTTATCTTAAACAGGAGCCAAAGCTCAGGTAGGAGGCAGCGAAGACCCGGTCGGCGATACAGAAAGGTAAAAAATGGTGGCCATGGTAGTCCCAGCCATGGTGACCTTGGTGATGGTGTCTGCACTGCTGTCGAGACTAACCCACCTAACACTGACTCTGATGAAGGGGTACGTCACTCCGTTCAGACCGTACAGATAGCAGTCACTCTCCGCTCACAAAATAAGGGTCAGTCGGCTTCCAGCGCAATGACCTAGTTTCAGATGTAGAAATTCCCAGATATTTCATCTTTAGGCCAATATTCCTTTATTAACAGCTACAAATTGATACATTTTAAATCATTATCTGTTAGATACTAATATTGAAATAATGCATGTTAAATTCGATCAATCTTTAATATCCAATAATTATTGCTAGTAAAAATTTCAGTTAGGCCCCCTAGATTATGATAACTCTGTAGAAACATCAGAATTGAATACAGTTGGTTCATTATTTCAATGTTACCAGTTTAATACAGTAAGTTTTCTAATAATGATTATCTCCTTCATTAGGGTCAAGTCTGTTGTCTATACCCTGTGTAATCCACCCTCTGTAACATCCTGTACTCTGATCTGTGCCTGTAATTGTATCATCTATACCACTTACACCTATGTTTCTACATGTACACTTACGTTATTGTAAATCACTTTAATTTCATGTTTTTTTTCAGTCTTACATACTTTAAACTCTTTTTTGTGTGAGCAATTATGTGTGCAATCTAGAGTTGAATTTACTATAGACCAGCCTGGTGAATTATGATGCTTTAATATGTATGTTACATCATTATACAAAGTGATTTACAATATACGATCTCACGCAGTCACACTCTGGTTTTTATGCATGTTACCCACCCTTTCTCACTCTATTTTCCAGTGTTACTGTTACTTAGATGTTTTGTCAGATTGTATTTCCTATTTCTCTGCTCTCTGTAGTACAAGTATTTAGTCTGCACATGTTATTTGTTCACGTTTATCTATACAAGTTTTAATCTATTGATATATAATTACATCAAAACATGATAAACATTATTTAACTTCTTGTTAATGTGTGTCAATATGTAGAGAACAGTCATTTTAATTTCTTATTAAAAGTCAAATATTTGTCGTACAATTGACCAATAATTTGATAGTGTGAATGCAAAACCTTCGGACATGCAAACAGAAGTCCAGTACATGGCTTCAAGGTCACTTGAAATTCTAAACTGATTTTAACTGCTTCTAGAAGATTGTTTTTGACCTGGAGTATTTAAGTTAATGGTACACATTGTCTAAATTACTGTAATGCTACAATTTATAAATTAATGATACATTGTATAAATTAATGATATGATACATTGTTTTAAGTAATGATATGATTCATTGTATAAATTTGTATGATAATCTATAAATTAATGATACATTGAATGAATTAATGATATTATACATTGTATGAATTATTGATACATTCTATGAATTAATGATACATTGCATGAATTAATGATATAATGTAGAAGTTCATACCAGATAATATAATTTCCACAGAATGTCTTCATATATATATTTTACCATTAGTTTATGAGAGAAACAACAAATAATACCATTTGTTTTTCATCCACCCTAACATATATAAACTGGACTTTGATATGGTAAGGTTCAAATGTGACTTTAGGGGTCATTGGGTTATAATCACCACTCAATGATATCCTCAATATATACTTATTTAATTGATTATTATTATCAAAGGTTGGTTACAATAATGGAACTGTTGAATAATTACAGGAGTATGAGGATGCCCTGAACCAGTCTCTCAATTTGACGGAGGAAATTGATGACCTCACAACCAAAATGATGAGCACAGTTCGAGGGGAGCTGAAGCTGGCAAAGAAACACAAAGAATTTGGCTCCTCTGTATGGTGAAACTGGCCTGAAGTTACACCTGAGAATGATTTAATATTAATGTACTGATCTTCCATAGACTATACAGCAGAAGATGTACCAGTATGACGAGACTGGCTCTCCATACACTTCTAGCTAGCTCAGTATGGTGAAACTGTCCTTCCATAAATTAAACACCAGGGAAAGATGCAGCAATAGCTGATAATGTGAGGAAGCACATTTATGGTTGTCTACATTTAGCATCCAGATGGAGTTAATGTTGTGACAGCTCTGCCTTCGGTCGGTGAGGAGTATACGAGTTATAATGTACACTGTACCCTTGGAGGTCCTGAGAGGAGGGCTCTGTATGGATAAGACTGTCATTTATTGATGGAGTGTGTTCTATTTGAAGGTCAGGTATGACTGATGTATGGACATTTAGAGAAGAGATGGTGATTGGTATCACATGATCTTGAAGGGAACTTTTTTGTTCCAGTGAGTGGATTATTTGGAATATAAGTAGGCCTTGTGTGACGTGTAAACTGAACAAAAAGTATAATCAAATTTGAATGCCATATTTGTTGAGAATAATGTGTATCGATGCATGCACATCATGAATTGTACTCATGTGAAACAGAATAGAAGGACGTATCATATGATACATTAGGATGATATACAATACAGTAATTATCACGATTACTATGTGTAACACTAGCTTGACCCTATACTATACAAAATATATACATGAAGTGGTTATATGTCATTTTTTAATTGTTGTATGGTCAGTGAATTTTGTTTTTGATTTTCACAAAATGTCAAACTAAGTATATTTTTATCTGGACATTGTTGGAATTGTAATCAGTAAGGGAACACAGCAGTATTACAACTGTGTAGAAAATAAAGGATATGTCTATCTGTCCCAGTGTTACACTGATGGGCACATTACTGGATTGTAACATCGTATGTTGATTAATAAACTGTATCCTGAGATAGGTAGATATTGGAGAATTAGATGTGGAGGCCCGTGATAGAGCATTAATTGATTTCCCTGGATCATATTCAACTTGAATCAAGTTATTGTATCAACAACAAGATCGACAGGTAATGGTGATCAGTTTCAGCGGAAAGGTATTCTACATCTACAAAACTTAAATTGCTGTCCACAATTACCAGTATATTATCATGCCATTTACACTTTACTGATGTGTTTACATGTATTATGACGTCAAGAACATAATTTTAAAGCCAGTACCTTGTATCTTAATCAGCTGAAAGAAAATCCAGATGTCTGATGGCTGACCCAGAAATATATGGGGGCAGGGAGAACCTTCTCCACCAACCACGATTTTCATATTTCATGTAGGGTCAACTTTACAAATGGAAGCAGTTATTTTAGGCCCCATCCACCACATATCATCTATCAGAAGTATACATCCCTTCCCCCACCCCAATACCTTCCTGTCTACAATTGCCCTGAGATGAGATGCGTTTGAATTTATTATGATTTTGATGTACATCAGCAATTGTTTGAAAAGTCACTTTGACTGTGTGTTGCTCCTGTTACTGCCCTGCGATTCCTTTGTATAATTTTGTATAATGAAATGCAGATACAATTATTGATACCAGTAGGAAAAAGAATAGAAGGTAATTATCTCCCTTGGTTTAACTCTATTTATAATGCCAACATTTTCATGTAACGTTTTATAGTGATAGGGGACTAAGGTAACAAAACATCATTTTGTATTGTACATTTGATTAATATCAAATTGAACTAGACTTTGTAACATACCCTCAATACATTGTGATAATAATGACTAGTGTGTTAGATGTTATAAAAATACCTCATCATTGAAGGATATATATTTTGTATGCAAAGTGGACATTAGATGGTGCATGTAAATAAAATAGATCAATTGTAAAAATGTTGGTCATTTTGTGTGGTGAGTATGTAAATTATGTTTATATTAAATACATAAATAACAAATCATTAGTATATTAAATATACCAATTATGTGTGAATATTAATCTTGTCATAAATATTCAGTTTTTTAATACATACTGTATAAAGTTTCATTATTACTTTTTATAGTTTATAAGGAATAAAATCAAAGTACACACTATTTATTAACATAGAACCAATGAGCACTGGTGCCGATCAGTGTTGATTGTAACAATGGTTTTTATATTTTTTGGCATACAGAAAGGTATATAAACATACCAGGTAATTGAATCTATACCTGAGTGTAGATCATTGTGGTTTAAACAAAACTTCAATGTCAAAATTAATTTTGAACTATACTTTTACATAGTTTGTATCCTTTTTTCCATATTATTTTGGGTTCATATTGCAACTGTAAACTTTCAGCATAGAAATGGTGATTGCTAGATTTATAACTGTACCATTTTAAGTGTCTGAAGTTAAGTCCCAAGTTTTATAACTCATTCTGTTGTAAATATTAACTACTGATAGTATTTATGTAAGAAAATACGACATCTTGATGAAAGGTTGTGTATATAAGTACATGCATACAATATTTATTTATAACTACACTTAAGAGATTCAATAACTGTGATAGAAATTGTATTTTTTTTTAATGATTTCATAGGTTGTCATTAGTGTATGATTTACTGTTTAGTTTATTACATACCAGTATATTTTCTCTGTGATGTAGCAAACATGATCAAATGAGTACTGTGATTAACAGGAACCGTTTTAAGTTCATATCCGTCCCACAAATGTTTATATCTGTACCACCGATTTCTTTATATCTCTTTTGAGTGTTGTGTCCGTCCCGATAGAATTATTTATCCGCACAAGAAAATCAACCAGAGTAGTTCATCATTTTCAACTCCTTTTTACTCACAATTTATTTTACATGCACATTAAATTTGATTATTTAAGTTTCAATTACTTTTTTCATTTTTACAAGACTTTATTAACACTTTGTATGAAATTTGTTTTGTATATCTAATATTTAACATGGACTATGATCTGAGTTAAGAGGCAGATGTGCGTGCGTTCAGAGTAAACAAGTTAAACTAAGTATATCAAGGTTACCAATAGCTATTTCCTCCTGTTTTTCTATATTGAAAGGTAAAAGTTGAACGGTACATGTACTGTAGTGAAACATTCAAATTCCTTAGTAATTTAGTTTTTGTTTCAAGAAAAATATTATGAAAGTTATTTAATTGAAGATATTGAACATTTGGGTTGATACCTCTAAATATTTGTTCACTTGAATATGCAGAATGCTCGGCTAAAGTTGTTCAATAGACACCAGTAGTTAGATAGTATACCATATAATAAAACCGTTGTGATTTAAACCGACAGTGTACAGCATGCTAACGTAATTCGGTATCAGTCAATAATTTATACGGGAGGCCTTTATACAACATGTTTAAAGGTCACAAGCAATAACATATATCATCTATAAATTAGAAAAGTCTTGCCATTACAAAATCTGTTGTTTATAGGCAAATTTTAATGATCTGCCTGTCTGCATTCTGTTTTCTCAAATTATGAAAAGTGCATTTTGTAAAAATCATGTATGTTGTAGTTAACTGAATGTCATTGATTTATTTCGATATTAAAATGTGGTTTATTTTACTTGTATATTTATCATACAATGTATATCTTTCTATAATAGCAATATTTCATTTGAAATGTTATAATCATTTTAAAATAGGAAAATATCACTGTGCTTAAAAGATGTTTTTGATACAGACTATAGGAAACGATTATTAACATTCATGTTTTTATCAATTTTATTTTGTACTGAAGAATGTTTTTTTCATACTGATTATATTGAAAAGATACTTTCTTTTCAACACACAGACAAATTGTTTCCGTATTTGAATTGCAGTTAATTTATGTATTAATTTTAATATTAAAATGTACCAATTGTTTTCTTCCTTTTCTGTTTTATTCACAAAGGAAAAGTAGTTCCTGTATGAATACCCTTGCTGGTAAAACTTGCTATAAATTCTTGGTACCTAACGCATTTTCCATGATATATTGAGAAAATAATATACCACTCTAATAGTATTTCCTTGAGACTTTTAATTTCAGTGCATTTTTTGTACTGATCTGAAGTTAGAGTATTACATGTAATCATTAGTCATTGATTGGCATCAAGTAAGAACCATTATATATTAATTATTGCACTTGGTTTCCAGTTGGTGTAGAAGTGTAACTTATATAGACGGCATATTTGTCCCAAATTGTATCCTGTAGCTTTCAGGTTCAGCCCTGGTGTGTATTGTATACAGTAGCCCTCAGCCCTGGTGTGTATTGTATACAGTAGCCCTCAGCCCTGGTGTGTATTGTATACAGTAGCCCTCAGCCCTTGTGTGTATTGTATACAGTAGCCCTCAGCCATGGTGTGTATTGTATACAGTAGCCCTCAGCCCTGGTGTGTATTGTATACTGCAGCCCTGGTGTGTATTGTATGCAGTAGCCCTCAGCCATGGTGTGTATTGTATACTGTAGCCCTAAGCCATGGTGTATATTGTATACTGTAGCCCTAAGCCCTGGTGTGTATTGTATACTGTAGCCCTGGTGTATATTTTATACTGCAGCCCTGGTGTGTATTGTATACTGCAGCCCTGGTGTATATTGTATACTGCAGCCCTGATGTGTATTGTATACTGCAGCCCTGGTGTATATTGTATACAGTAGCCCTCAGCCCTGGTGTGTATTGTATACTGTAGCCCTCAGCCATGGTGTATATTGTATACTGTAGCCCTCAGCCCTGGTGTATATTGTATACTGTAGCCCTGGTGTGTGTTGTATACTGCGGCCCTCAGCCCTGGTGTATATTGTATACTGCAGCCCTGATGTGTATTGTATACTGCAGCCCTGGGGTATATTGTATACAGTAGCCCTCAGCCCTGGTGTGTATTGTATACAGTAGCCCACAGCCATGGTGTGTATTGTATACTGCAGCCCTCAGCCCTGGTGTATATTGTATACTGTAGCCCTGGTGTGTGTTGTATACTGCAGCCCTCAGCCCTGGTGTATATTGTATACTGCAACCCTCAGCCCTGGTGTTTATTGTATACTGTAGCCCTAAGCCCTGATGTGTATTGTATACTGTAGCCCTCAGCCATGGTGTATATTGTATACTGTAGCCCTCAGCCCTTGTGTATATTGTATACTGTAGCCCTAAGCCCTGGTGTGTATTGTATACTGTAGCCCTCAGCCATGGTGTGTATTATATACTGTAGCCCTAAGCCCTGGTGTATTGTATACCATGGTACTGGATTCCATAAATTGTGATATTGCATTGTCTACCCAAGACAGTCATTTTTTATTATTAAACTGTGCATACATGATTACTAAGCAGTCATGATTAAAATATATTTATATACAATAATTTGAGATGTTCTTTTGTTTTTGAAAGTGTAATAATCAGTTTTTTTGCAACTTAATGCATGCATTTATCTGTTCGTAGTCAGTATTAGGAGGCACTGTAGTCGAATGGTAGGACGTTGGGCTCATGACCGAAGGGTTGTTGGTTCGAGTCACAGCACGGCACTGTGTTGTATCTTCGAGCAAGATAATTTACTCCACTTGTTCCAGTCTACTCGGCTGTAAATGAGTACATTGTTGGGCAGTGCTAGAATTGTAGAATGCTAGCTGTGAGCACCGAAATGGCAGCACCGGCTGTATGCTCCCCAGGGAGTTGAGAAAGATATTGGCTGGTTCCAAAGGCCCTATAACCACAAATAATAATTTGCGAGCCGCTTTTGAGACGACCTACAAACTACAAGAACCTCGGATTATTATTATAACAGAAATGCTAAATCTCTTACGACTTCCAGGACAATGCCACAGGTTTGATCACAACACATCCATGTACACACAGCAGCTTAGATTATGACTAGTGTCGATGATGATTGGGCTACACAACAGCTTTGATCATACAAGTGCTATTTGATGAACACTTGCCTCCTGCATGCACGTGTATACCAAGCCAAAATGTAACATTACTGAATTATATTATTCACATTCTGTATTAAATCTATTTCCAAACTACATATTACATCGCAGCATGATCAATTTCAAGTTAACCAATTTTCAGTGATTCCCCGATCCTTTCACCACTAAAACAAGATTACCGCGGGGTGGAACAATATACGCCCGTCGAATGTCATATAGTGTTATATACTTTCTTACATTGAAATAAGATCTGCATCATTCTAAGAGTGGTTAGCCGACATGCTTAAAAAATGTAGGAGAAAATCAAATACTGAAATGAACAAAGGGCAATAACTTTTGCAAAAATCGTCAAATCAAAATTCTTTTGAGGGAGACGCAACTTGTTATCATGATTATAATGTATACAAAGTTTCAAAGAGATCGGTTGAAAAATGTAGGAGGAGATTGCCTGACAAACAAAAGGTTACGCCGGCCGGCCAGACAACCCCATACCATAATACTCCCGTCAAATTTGATGGGCGTATAAAAATGTAATAGCTGCTACATAAAATTGCCTCAAAATCAGTAAATGTCCAATTGACAATTGTTCAAACATGGATAAACCTTTTTGTAGTGCGACTTCAATCTTTGATTTTACAAGAAACTAGTTGCATAAATTGTGGTAGTTATGCAATGTGTTTTAAGTTAAAATCAAGAATATTTTGAGTCTCTCAGCGAGACAAAAACCTGGCAAGGACACAGGACAAGAATTACTGTAAACAGCATCATGCAATGCAGAGGGCTAAAATACTTCTGTAGTTCACTCTCTGTATTTCCATAAATGCCCTAAAATGAAATTCAATCATACACAAAGAACCCAGTTATATCACATCTTTGAATGGTGGCTATTTTTATATGCAGGCACCTAAGGTTGTGAAAATGTGCTCCTGAACACCAGAAGAAATGAGATTATAAACCACAAAAAGTTTCAAACTTTTTACCACATTTTATTAGCCTCTATGTACACTCAAGACTTCTAACTCTTGGTTTTTCTTGTCGACTTGACGACCACAGGCTTCTGGCTCCTGAGGAGGGCACTGGCACGACGGATAGCAGCCTAAACATAAACAAAACAGTTAATTAGAACAGGATTTCACGTGGCACGCTTAGTACACTCATAGAACCTCTTATCATGCTGTTTTTAACAGTTAGATGTAAATGAATACGAGACGCACTGATACCTGGTACTAAAACAATTAGTTCTTTATCTTGTTCAAACATCGCAACTTCATTATGCCTTTTCAGAAATAGCTGTTCACAATTATCTGAGAATGAACTGAAATTAATAGTTAAGGTAGAACTTTTTATGTACATGACCTAATTAATCTGCCACTGAACTGTTTATTCAATTTTTTGCATGCATGAACAAATCTATTTATACATGCCATATGTATAAATAACATAATTATGGCCATAAACAAGCACCTCCTACTAGATACCAGGTAACAGATATGTTCTACTAGATACCAGGTAACAGATATGTTCTACTAGATACCAGCTAACAGATAAGTTGAGTTTTACCTCCTACTAGATACCAGGTAACAGATATGTTGAGTTTTACCTCCTACTAGATACCAGGTAACAGATATGTTCTACTAGATACCAGGTAACAGATATGTTCCACTAGATACCAGGTAACAGATATGTTGGGTTTTACCTCCTACTAGATACCAGGTAACAGATATGTTCTACTAGATACCAGGTAACAGATATGTTCTACTAGATACCAGGTAACAGATATGTTCTACTAGATACCAGGTAACAGATATGTTCTACTAGATACCAGGTAACAGATATGTTCTACTAGATACCAGGTAACAGATATGTTCTACTAGATACCAGGTAACAGATATGTTCTACTAGATACCAGGTAACAGATATGTTCTACTAGATACCAGGTAACAGATATGTTCTACTAGATACCAGGTAACAGATATGTTCTACTAGATACCAGGTAACAGATATGTTCTACTAGATACCAGGTAACAGATATGTTCTACTAGATACCAGGTAACAGATATGTTCTACTAGATACCAGGTAACAGATATGTTCTACTAGATACCAGGTAACAGATATGTTCTACTAGATACCAGGTAACAGATATGTTCTACTAGATACCAGGTAACAGATATGTTCTACTAGATACCAGGTAACAGATATGTTCTACTAGATACCAGGTAACAGATATGTTCTACTAGATACCAGGTAACAGATATGTTCTACTAGATACCAGGTAACAGATATGTTCTACTAGATACCAGGTAACAGATATGTTCTACTAGATACCAGGTAACAGATATGTTCTACTAGATACCAGGTAACAGATATGTTCTACTAGATACCAGGTAACAGATATGTTCTACTAGATACCAGGTAACAGATATGTTCTACTAGATACCAGGTAACAGATATGTTCTACTAGATACCAGGTAACAGATATGTTCTACTAGATACCAGGTAACAGATATGTTCTACTAGATACCAGGTAACAGATATGTTCTACTAGATACCAGGTAACAGATATGTTCTACTAGATACCAGGTAACAGATATGTTCTACTAGATACCAGGTAACAGATATGTTCTACTAGATACCAGGTAACAGATATGTTCTACTAGATACCAGGTAACAGATATGTTCTACTAGATACCAGGTAACAGATATGTTCTACTAGATACCAGGTAACAGATATGTTCTACTAGATACCAGGTAACAGATATGTTCTACTAGATACCAGGTAACAGATATGTTCTACTAGATACCAGGTAACAGATATGTTCTACTAGATACCAGGTAACAGATATGTTCTACTAGATACCAGGTAACTGATATGTTCTACTAGATACCAGGTAACAGATATGTTCTACTAGATACCAGGTAACAGATATGTTCTACTAGATACCAGGTAACAGATATGTTCTACTAGATACCAGGTAACAGATATGTTCTACTAGATACCAGGTAACAGATATGTTCTACTAGATACCAGGTAACAGATATGTTCTACTAGATACCAGGTAACAGATATGTTCTACTAGATACCAGGTAACAGATATGTTCTACTAGATACCAGGTAACAGATATGTTCTACTAGATACCAGGTAACTGATATGTTCTACTAGATACCAGGTAACAGATATGTTCTACTAGATACCAGGTAACAGATATGTTCTACTAGATACCAGGTAACAGATATGTTCTACTAGATACCAGGTAACAGATATGTTCTACTAGATACCAGGTAACAGATATGTTCTACTAGATACCAGGTAACAGATATGTTCTACTAGATACCAGGTAACAGATATGTTGAGTTTTACCTCCTACTAGATACCAGGTAACAGATATGTTCTACTAGATACCAGGTAACAGATATGTTCTACTAGATACCAGGTAACAGATATGTTCTACTAGATACCAGGTAACAGATATGTTCTACTAGATACCAGGTAACAGATATGTTCTACTAGATACCAGGTAACAGATATGTTCTACTAGATACCAGGTAACAGATATGTTCTACTAGATACCAGGTAACTGATATGTTGAGTTTTACCTCCTACTAGATACCAGGTAACAGATATGTTCTACTAGATACCAGGTAACAGATATGTTGAGTTAACTCACCATCTTGAGGTCCTTCCTGTATCTGTTATTACCAATGGTCTTCCTGATGGTGTTCACCACACGTCTTGGATCTCTCTTCAGCTCCATCTTAGTGTGGCTCTTACAAGGTTTCCTCCATCCTAAAACACAAAATGTCTGCATGTATAAGAATAGACTGGTACATAAAATTAATCATTACATGGACTAAGTGAAAACTGTCTAAACTGAACACAGTAGGGACTAATGTTGTCACCTTATTCAGGGTCCCAGGGCAATATAACATGTTACACCGTTATATCAGTACAGTTTCAAGAATTTTTATTTCAGATACAGTTCAAATATTTATAAAATTAAAAAGACAAAAACATCATTATTATATTAAACCTGAATGTTTTGATCACTTGCCTTGCCCGACTGGGCAAGTGAAAAATATAAGTACCGATTAATGTTCATCACAAATCATTTTGAATCAATAGGATACTTAATATTATTATTCTAGATATCAAAGAGGTTGTCCAAACATATCGATTGAAGTTTTAATTATCCTTTCAATCTAGGCTTATCTATATTCATAAATTACTGACAAAAGACTGTTTGCTGAGGTTATTGTGACAATCTGTATAGTAGTACAGTTTGTCATGTTCATTTAAGCGTTTGTCCGAGTAGCAGGTAGGTAGAGTGTCCCCGAGACATGGATTCATAACAAAGCTCAACAAAAGCAATTGAACCTGATAGGCAAATTTGCTAGCATTCTGGTTAACTAAGTTACGTAGTTCTGGAAAAGCACAAAATATCATGAGGTGACATAGTTACAACAAGAGGCCCAATGGGCCTGCATCGCTCACCTGGTATAAAACTCACACTTGTAACCTTAAAAGTGATCTAAAATAAAGCTACAGGCAAAATATCAGTATTTATGATTAAAATTCGTTCAAAAGACCCTGTGAATTTTTTTAAAAACATTTCACCCCTGTGATTGAAAGTCAAACAAAGTCATTATGTTGAACACATTGTATAGCCTTTCATCTCAGGATGCAACTTGCAAAGTATAAACATCCTGGGACCCATGGTTATTCATAAGAGGTTGTTTAAAGATTTTAAACAAATTTGACCCCTGTGACCTTGAATATAAGTCAAAGTCATTCACTTTAACAAACATAGTAGTCCTTGATCCCAGCATATGCTACTAACTAAATATCAACATCCTGAGCCTTTTGGTTATTCAGAACAAGTTGTTGAAATATTTTAAACATATTTGCTCCTTGTGACCTTGAATATGATTCAAGGTCATACATTTAAACAAACTTGGTAGCCCTTGATCCTAGTATGCTACTGACTAAATATCATCACCCAGGGCATTTTGGTTATTCAGAAGAAGTTGTTTAAAGTTTTTAACATATTTGACCCCTGTGACCTTGAATATGGGTGAAGGTCATTTATTTGAACAAACTTTGTAGCCCTTTATCTCAGCATGCTACTGGCCAAATATCATTACCCTGGGCATTTTGGTTATTGAGAAGAAGTTGTTTAAAGTTTTTAACATATTTGACCCCTGTGACCTTGAATATGGGTGAAGGTCATTCATTTGAACAAACTTTGTAGCCCTTCATCTCAGCATGCTACTGGCCAAATATCATCACCCTGGGCATTTTGGTTATTCAGAAGAAGTTGTTTAAAGTTTTTTTAAGACAATTGACCCCTGTGACCTTGAATATAATTGAAGGTCATTCATTTGAACAAACTTGGTAGCCCTTCACCCTAGCATGCTACTGACCAAATATCATCTCCCTGGGCAGTTTGGTTATTGAGAAGAAGTTGTTTAAAGTTTTTAACATATTTGACCCCTGTGACCTTGAAAATAGATGAAGGTCATTTATTTGAACAAACTTGGTAGCCCTTCATCCCAGTTTGCTTCTGGCCAAATATCATCACCCTAGGCCTATCGGTAATTAAGAAGAAGTCGTTTAAAGTAAAATATTGACGCCGGACCACGGCATAAAAAAGTCAGAGCCATGGTGCCAATTTTAATTCTTGAAGCTGTGTATTAATAAAAAAAATCTTCTTTGAAATTCAGAACTGTTTTGATGGCCATACTGCAATATTTCTGGACCACAGAATCTCCAAGAAATTTGCTAATCTTTTATTAATGGCAGCGACATTCTTTTTTCTTTTGTAATCAGCGATGATTCAGAATTTCAGGCACAATTTGGTTGTTTGGTGCTGTTTTATGGCTCATGGAATATTTAAGCATAAAGTTAAAACCAAAGAAGTTCAGTAAAATTATTCCAATTTCGATGCTTATAAACTAACTTATGGTCATTTCTTATGAATACCAGTATTGAAACACACATTTTGTTTTGGTCCCGACTGATACCTACCAGACTGGTTTCGTGTAACCAAGACAACACCCTTGCCATCCTTGGCTGGTTCTACACCAATTGTCTTCTTCCTTACCAGGCCATTGTAGCGGAAGGAGTTGATAGCCTTCAAATTGTTGGGTTCCTGAAATTGAAATCAATTATATAGGATACCATAAGCTAGGCAAAAAAATGTCTCTTTTTTTTCCTACCTTAATTAGTCTTTTCATTAATAACTTTTTATGAACTTATGGCAAATTCAAACATGATTATTTTTTCATTGATTGAAAGAAAATTAATCGGCAGCATTCGCACAAATTTCACTACAGTAACATTTTTGTTTGTCCTTGTTGTAGACTTGCGAGATCTCTACTGCAGACAATACAAGTTTATTATAAACTCATGAAATTGGAATTGGTGCATGCAATGAAAGGAAGCAGACTGAATATGATAAAAGTATGAAAACTTGTTTCAGGATGTATGCTACTAAACCAAATACCAGTGTTATATATATATATATGGTGACGGTGTCACAAAACTTGCATTCATGTACCCTTCCAAATATGTACTCAATTGATCTATAAAATCTAAATCAATATTCATACCGTAAATGGAAAGAGTAGCATGTTATACTTAAGTGTATCATACATCCTTAAGTCCAGCACATACCATACTAAAGGTTCTCTTGTTTCCCTTCAACAGGAAACAGGAGTTGTTCCTGATGATTGCCCATTGTACATCGGCTGACATGGTGACTTTTATAAGTCTGTAAAAAAACAAGATCAAAATAAGTGTTGTACGCGTGCATCACCAAATAATTCTATTTGTCCATTTCATTTGTTAAAAATACAATGACTCAATATAATGTCAATCCAAAAATGCACATGCTCTAATAACTCTATGCAAAGAGACATTACATTCACTGTGCCAGTTTACAGGAAAAAAAATGAAACATAGAAAAAGGCTTGGTCAGATAAATGTGCATGTGACAAGTAAAAAGTGGGTTCATGTGCCAACACAAAACTTACAATGAAGCATCAATACATCTACGTTGAATGTCAAGACTGAGAATATGTTACGAGTCACCGTCGTCAATTGGTAACATGGACGCCAACATTTAAACTGTTCCTCTTTAATTTAAATTGTTAACAAGCAAGGATCATTTGCATAAAAAAATTGTTTCACCCATTTCTAATTTCTGAAGTAATGTACTAGTCTACAATACAGTGAAAATGATAACTGATAATTATTATGAACCTTGTGATTAAGGTCAGTATAGGAAAGCTAAGAAATAAGGATCAAAGTTTGAACCTCCATCATGATCATTGCTTCTTTATCGACTGTGAAATCAGATATTTCCGTTGGGCCCAAATTTCATGGTTACTCTACAAAACACCATTCCGTGGATACATGACACTTTGTAAACATGTCATCGATAAATCAAAGTAGATAAAGAAATATAGGAATAAATTTTTAGATGATTTTCTAGCAATCTGTTGGGTCACAAAAGCAATAAACATGGATGGATCAGATTGCCCTAATAACCATCCACCCAAAATTGTTTTGCTGTGAGTATATTTATTGGCAAAACTTTTTCCAGTCTGTTTAGTTATATACATGGCTATTAATATCACATTTGAAGACATCTTTCCTCTTTTATGCTATGAGAGTCAAAGACTTGTACATTAATCTCGCAAGCATGGGGACCAGGTCTCTACACAGCATGCAGTTCTTCAAGGAACAGATCAAGAGCTTTTCATGAGACATAGAAAAATAGTTTTTAATCATCTACAACATTTAACACCCAATTAATATTAAAACTATATATATTTGGATGAAAACATCTCCGGCAAACTGAGTTCAGGGCAAAATATGCTGTCGTGTTTTAACTAGGTAAACATCAGCATTTACCATTGAAATAACAAAGTATAAGATATTGTAATCATTATCTTTAAATAGACCTCCAAGTGTTTAAAAGAAGTTGACGTATTTTCATTTTACTTTATTCCCCCATTTCAGTAATAAAATTGTTACTCAAATGGGAAACTGTTACGTACCCAAAGGCATGATTATAACCCACATGCGCCCAACCTGTTCAATATCATGGGGTTTACATTTAGGATGATAAAACCGGTCATCTTTTAGGTAGCTTGTTGAACCTTAAAATTACCATCCCTAAGTCTTTTACAATAGCATTTTTATTTCATAACTAGACAAAACGTTACACGGATACATTGTCATTGGCAATGTATGGTAAATGGCAATACATGGTACCAAGTTTCTTTCCATTCGAAGAAAAAGCGTCGAACACATCGATAAGCATTCATGGAATAAAATAATTAATTGGTACACCACACGTTGCAAAAATGTGTACTAGTCTGGAGAGAGGGGGGGGGGTGTATATTGGAGCCTGACTGTCGGGTGTTTAAAACACAAAATGGCATAATTATGGCACAACAACAAGCTATTTTGAAAAACAGTAGTGTAACGGTGGTTTAGTTTTATTCGATAACTTAATTTGAAACGGATTAGTACTGGCATTTGAAGTAATTTGTTGCATTACAAACAGGAATTAGGAAAGCATGGTCACCTCAGGAAGTTACAGCGAGAAAGAGGGTATGAAAGTAGTTCGCGAGTAAGAAATGAATACATAGTAAAGCAATATTTCATAACAATTTATTATCATAAATAAACACATAATTTCAATATATGTAAAAATGTGTTATGTTGTTTGGGTTTGAAATAAAGAAGATTTATGATTTGTAATAATAGCTTAGAACTCTTTCGGATAGCGGATGAAGTGATAGTATTTGCCGGAAGCAGCTAAAATTCTAATAAGAAAAGATAATCGTATCCCTGAACTTACGGAATATGAATGACAAAGGTAAATGATTTCTTCTAGGCGTCAAAATGTAATATTTTTAATTAATTAATAACGCATTAAACATTTTATTACAAATTAAATGTTATAGATATGCCAAAGAAAGGAAACGCGTATACTATACTTTCAGGATAGCTTGTAGCAGTTTGCGATGACCAAAGGGAGATAACTGTTGAGAAATAGGCCTACTGTACATGTATTATAATATATATATATATATATATATTTGTCTGGAGTTACAAAAACAACTTTTTTTTCAAAGATAAACTTCAAAGTCTTAATGTGGCAGTTATAAATGTGATTTTTTTTGTGTAAATGTGAAATTAGTACTTTCATCATATCTCTTGCAGCTTAGAAAGCTATAGAAATATTAAAATCATAATTGTCATAAAATGATTTGATTGATATGATCACGGACTTAGATAACAATTCCGTGATATGATGCAATAAACTATCACATTTAAAGTTAGCCATGCGGCGAATGCTCACAGGGTAAAATATTGAAATGTTCATAGTGTAGCAGAACTGGACTGGGTTGTCGATGACAATTGTATTTATATACGTATAGCTCAGTTGGTAGAGCGTCCATCAAGAGTTCGGAGGGTCTCGTGTTCAAACCCTGAACTGGCTGTGCATTTTTCAACTCCTTCTACATTTGGTGTCTGTGACCAACCCTTGTTTCAAGTTCTGGGTGAATGCTCGGCAAGGGGATACTCGAACCTGAGGGTTGTAAATAGTTGTGTCTTCTGGTGCAAAGACTAAGAAAAAGGAGGGGGGAATGTAGAGGAACTAGACTCACTCCCGGGTCGATCATTGGTGACCAGGTAGCTCAATTGGTAGACCATCTGTCTAGATCTAGAGTTCGGAGGGTCTGGTCATACATTTTCCTGTTCCTTGATTACAATCGATTACAGGATCTCTCTGATTTTGTAAACAAACTTATAAAATTAAGTTTTTGTGTGTGCAATAACGCCTATACCTAAATCAGAACCCTTGAATTATAATTACATCAAAAGGATATAAATAAAGTTATCCATTTCCTAAAGCATTCTTAACTGATACCAACACTCGCATGTGGACACATGAAAACTTAATTCCAAAAACAATTGCTGCTCTGCCAAAAAAAGATAATAACCATAATTTACTGCCCAGGCTAATTAACTCATAATTTATAATGTGATATAGAGTGAAACATGTAAACAAAATAATTAAATAAGTTTGTATAAAGCATGATGCAGGTTCCATTCTCCTTCTGTCTTAGTGTATCATTTTTTTACCTTTATTAAACAACTTTTGAATTATAACCAAGAGGCCTTGAGTGTGATGATCTTTGGTCAGTAGCATATATGCTGGTGCGAAGGACTAAGAAAGGGTGTCTATAAGGCCCTTTTTTGGGCCCCGGTATATTCAGATTTTCACCTCCTTATTTTGTTTATAGATGTCCTATTGTATATCATGCGGAAAAACTATGGTAAAACTTTGACCGAAAGTGGGTTTCTGGGGGTACCAAAAGGGGTATGGTAAATCACAAATATAGTTTGCTGTTTTCAAAATTACCTTAAAAACCAAAATAATATCGTTTCTGTTTTTGAAAACATGTATAAATTAAACAAGCATATGTAACGGAATGAAAAATGACAGAAGTTCAATCGTCACTTAAAGATTGTTTATATGAAACGAAGGATTATGTCAGGGGGGTCTTTTCGGTCATTTTCAATTGAAAAGTAATTTGTTTTCTCAATAATTTCCTTTCTAATTAATATTTTGACTTGATATTTACAACTTCACTCATTTACGTAAACTTACATAAATTACATATTGACTACATACTTTCCTTTTGTTTTGTACTGAGTTGTGGCTTCTGGAACACATCTCAAACTTGACTTTTTCAAATATCTCTTAATTTTAAGTGAATTAAAAGGTGTATGACAACCTTTATATGCTATAAGTGTAAGATATCAATTGTTAGTATTGTATATTATATATATCATATAATATTTGCTCAACACCTGTGGCTGAAGTGAGTTCCAGGTCCTGATTTGTTTTTTTACTTATCAAAGTTAACTTACAAATCAAAAATGGCATTTGCCACCACAACTACTGTAAAATGATTGATTTAATATATGAAGTTTGATTTGCTGGTAATTTTAAGTCTCCTAGCTTCAAGGAAGGTATCTGCTTTAATCGTTAAAGTTAACCGATTTCATTGTTTTATCAAATGTTCTGCCTATATTTCCAATGTTTATCCGCTGATTGTACATAAAATGCATTTGGGGATTAGCATGCAACTTGGCATAGAGTTTCTTTATATGATGATATTTAATTTGTGAAAGTTTACTTAAAAACACATTTTCCTGTGATTCAGAGTACAAGGACCAAAGTGCATCTCCTTGCCTAACACCAAATATTTCCTGACAATACTAGCCTACATGAATGTATGTAGATTAAACAGGCTCAGTAGAGTATGTATAGTAAGTAGTAAGAGTGGCATTTGACATGCTAAACTGACCAAACGTCAGATAGTTTATGCTTTGAAAACCCAAAGAGAGACTAAGTTGTTCGTTCAAGTTAATGCTTGTAATTAACAGTTAATCCTTTTGTTAATTTCATATGGTTTGTTTGTTACATTCAATGCTAGCTGTTACTCATATTATTTCTTAATTACTTTTCTTCCCTTTTTGTTACATTACATTTAACATGCCATCAGATTTTATTTTGGTATATACGGTATATACCCAAAAAAAATGGTGCACTTTGCATAAATCCGCAAGCGGTTTAGGCAAAAAAGTGCACAATTTATTTTCGGTATATACCGTATATACCCAAAAAAAATCTTGGTCATTTCTTAAGTATATATATGTATCTGTTAAAAAAAAAATCTATATTCCATATTTTATGGCCAAATTTTTAAAATATGAAATCTTCAGAAAGGTATTTATGAATTTGTCTTTTCTACAATTTACAGGAGATATAGACTTAGGAAAAAGTTGGTATGATCTGAAAACTGAAAAATCACAGAGACTGGATTCCTGATTATCTTTAAAACGATTTAAGTCATGAAATTTTATGTCCATGTAAGTATGCACTGACCTCAACAGCGTGTCTGTCACCACAATGGCACAAACGAAAACAGAAAATGTCAGCCACCCCATGTTACTTGACTTTAATGAAGTTTTAGGAGAACATCTTTACAGTAAGGTACTTGAATCATGTAGATGCGAGTATCTTGCTCAGAAGATCACAGGAATATTACTAGAATGTGGAAAGGAAGAAGCCTTTCATTTGTTGGAGGATAAACATTTCCTTGGGACAAGAATCCATTTGGCAAAAGAGACTTTGAAGGAAAGGTATGTTGAAACATAAGATATATGCAGGCTTTAAAACAACTGTTATCTCCATAAATGTGATAGCTGCTTCTGTTGCTGTAATTTATTTACATGTGTATATGTGAATTCATAGCCACAGTTACATCATAGTTCCACACCAAAATAAAGCAGCATGTAATATGTAGTATCAGTGTTGCCACATCAGTCAGTTACTCCTAAATGCCATTGGTTCAGTTCAGGGAAATGTAAAACAATGTATTCCATTACCAAGCTGTCAGCTATAGATGAATCTTCTTGTACACAGGTCAACAGGTATTTTGTTTTGATTGTTTTCAGGAGCATCCTGTGTTTATGTTTTTTTCAGGATACAGTACTGTACTTTTTACGATACATTTGACCTTAGAAGCACCTTACGCTTTTAAACATTGGGAAATTTGAACAATTTCAGAACCTAGCTTCCAGAAATCTTAAAAAGTAGCCTTAAGGTCATACATAAAATATTTGATGTTTCTCAGGTTACCCTACCTACCCAATTTTTAGCTCACCTGGCCCAAAGGGCCAAGTGAGCTTATGGCATGGTGCAGGGTCTGGTGTGCGTCCAGCGTCAACTTTTTACTTTAAACAACTTCTGAATAACCAAGAGGCCAAGGCTGATGATATTTGACCAGTAGCAAACTGGGATAAAGGGCTACCAAGTTTGTTCAAATGAATGACCTTGACCCACTTTCAACCTATGGTCCTTGTTCGACATTCAAGGTCACAGGTGTCATATGTTTAAATCTTTTAATAGGTTCTTATGAATCAAACACTGATATTCTGCCTGTAGCTGTATTTTAGTTCACTTTTAAGATTACAAGTGTGAGATTAATACCAGGTGAGCGATGCAGGCCCATTGGACCTCTTGTTTGTGCCTACCCTAGACTGTTTAAGGCAATTTTCAAAGAAGCACTGTTAAAGTCAAGATCACTCTCCTATATAGACCATATACAACTATTTGTTAAAATGAAACTTATTACGTAACTGGTACCCACCTACCCTAAAAAAAATCCATCATGTTACAGGAAACACATTTTTTTTTGTCTAATGGACACTATTTTACAAGTACCTTGGTAAATCAGTAAATATGGTGAAGGGATGGAACACTCAGACCTGAAAAGGGATAGGGGACACTTGTAAAGGATGGGTGTTTATTAGGTTAGATACATTCCAGAACTTTCCAATGCAAAATAGTGAGATCAGTTGAAGGTTTCAGTGAGGTTTGACAACAAAATGTGACATGTTTTCTATTAACTAGTGAGAAATTTGTGGAATATTTAAAACAGAAATAAAATTGAATTTAGGTAGGCAGGATCAGGTTCTAACCCTCCATGAATGAGGACAGGCATGTATACCTGTAATATAAGGTTTTTCTCTATTGTAGTGGATCTTATATAGTGGAAAATGAATCAGTCAAGGCACTTCCAGCTTCAGAAATTCTTCCCACTGCTGTGTCTGATAAGTTATTTGAAAAAGTCAGTCAACTGGAGCCAACACTATCTAGTCAAATCACAGGTAGGTGCTTTCTTTAATTGGTATACATGTACATTTGTAGTACATTTCTCTAACCATCATGTGTGACTTGTTACAAGCAGAAGATGTGATTTTAACAGATCTATATACAAGTTTTCCTTAAAAAAAATCAGCACTAAAATGGACAGGCCCCAGTAAAATCGCTCACCCCTACATATTTAAACTTGACTTGCCCAGTCTTTGATATGATAAGGTTCAAATGTGACTTTATGGGTGAATGGGTTAGCTCAGGAAAATCCTAAACTGATGTAGGAAAGCATTATTGGGGTAAGGAAATATCTTATGTTTCAGAGCGTTTACTTGTATTTCTTAGCAATGCTTTCTTATGGAAAATCTTAAGGAATTGCCTTAAGTTAAGGAATATTCATAAAACTGTGGCCAGTCATTATTTTCATTGATTTTAAGCCTGTACAGACAATTTTACGTGTGATAAATTTGCCATTAACATGCATGTTAAATCAGTGATATAAAACCATATACATCTTTTGTGATATTTAGATGGGAAAATGGAGTTTTATGAAAATATATAAACAAAATTAATTATATTGGCTATGTTTTTGATCTCCTTACCTAAAACTTGTATACAGGTACAGATGTGATTTTATGTATTCAGCTTGCTGCTGTTCTGAGTAGTTAAATTTTGTAATTGATCAATAAGAGAATCTATACAGGTGGAGATGTTACGGTATACATGTGTATACAGGCTTTTTATTCCTCTTGTTACTTATGTGTTTTGTCTTTTAGGTATGCTACTGGAAACAGAGTCTGTGGAAGTGGAGCTGATGCTACACAATGCCCAGTTCCTGAAGCAGGCTGTAGAGCAAGCAGTACAGTCACTGACAGCTGCGGAGGCTGAGGCAGCTGAGGAAGTATCTGATAATGACAGTGATGAGGGATCAGACTCAGAAGAGTCTGTAGGAGACCAGTTATTTGAGGCAGTGGAAAACATTTACCCAGATCCTGACATAGCTTCAAAAATTACAGGTTTGTTAAAACTTTAGTCTCGATGAACGAAAATTGATATTTAGCTTCACAACAATTAAGTTATCATACTTTTCCAATAGATATAGTCCTCCTGTTAACCTATTATTTTTTCAACTTTTTCTCATTTGCGTAGCTAGTTTTGTCATTATTAGCTCACCTGGCCCGAAAGGCCAAGTGAGCTTATGCCGTGGTGCGATGCTGTCGGCCGGCGTCAATATTTTACTTTATTAAACAACTTCTTCTTAATAACCAAAAGGCCTAGGGTGATGATATTTGGCCAGAAGCAAACTGGGATAAAGGGCTACCAAGTTTGTTGAAATAAATTACCTTCACCAATTTTCAAGGTCACAGGGGTCAAATATGTTAAAAACTTTAAACAACTTTTTCTGAATAACCAAAATGCCTAGGGTGATGATATTTGGCCAGTTGCATGCTAGGCTGAAGGGCTACCAAGTTTGTTCAAATGAATGACCTTCACCTATATTCAAGGTCACAGGGGTCAATTGTCTTAACATAAATTTAAACAACTTCTTCCGAATAACCAAAATTTGCAGGATAATGATATCTGGCATGTAACATGATGGGATGAGGGGCTACCAACTTTGTTCAAATGAATGACCTTCACTCATATTCAAGGTCACAGGGGTCAAATATGTTTTAAAACCTTGAAACAACTTCTTTTGAATAACCCAAATGCCCAGGGTGATGATATATGGCCAGTAGTATGCTGGGATGAAGGGCTACCCAGTTTGTTCAAGTGAATTACCTTCACTCATATTCAAGGTCAAAGGGGTTAAATATGTAAAAATCTTTAAACAACTTCTTCTGAATAACCAAAAATCCCAGTGTGATGATGTCTGGCCAGTAGCATGCTAGGATTAAAGGCTACCAAGTTTGTTTAAATCAATTACCCTAACCTGTATTCAAGGTCGTAGGGGTCAAATATGTTTAAAGTCTTTATACGCCTTCTTTTTGAATAACCAAAGGCTTAGGGTGATGATATTTGACCAGTAGTGTGCTTGGATGAAGGGCGACAAAGTTTGTTCAAATAAAGGATGTTCAATCATATTCAAGGTCACAAGGGTCAAATATATTTAAAATCTTTTAAACGACATCCGTTGAAAAACCATGCAGCCCAGAATGATGATATTTTGCCATTTAAACATACTTGGATGAAGGGCTACCAAGTTTGTAAAATTAATTACTTTGACCTATATTCAAGGTTACATGGGTGGGTCAAAAATGTTTGAAAGATTTAAATGGCTTCTTCTGAATAACCAAAAGTCCCAGAATGATGATATCTGGCTTATACCATGATTGGATGAAGGGCTACAAAGTTCTTTATAACCTTTACTTATATTTAAGGTCACAGGGGTGNAGGAGGTTGTGGAAAACTGTAAGTTCTCATGTTAGTTGTGATTTGATGTCCAACAGAAATTCTAAGGAGTGTTAAGGTATCGGGCATTACAATATAATTGATGTTTTGTTTTTTGTAATATATCGATTTCAGCAACACAGCTTTACATAGACATGAAAAGTGACTAAGTTGTTAGATGTGGTCTTACAAGTTGTCCATGAAGTTGTAGGGAGATTATCTCCCCTTACCAAATGTTACCTTATGTACCGAGTAGAGTTTGTTTTACATGAATTTCACAAATTTCACAATGAAAAGATTAATTATTTAATTTATTGTAAACTTTAGATATAAATTGTTCATGCATTTGTATTTCTCTTGCATTTGCTGTTGTTTTATTTACATCCAGGAGAAATCCAAATTGGTTTAAACTATTGTACAAACAGAAATGATTGTGCATAAAATCCCTTATTTAAATGAATTTCAAAATTTAAATTAGAATTGGTTAATTGCAATTTAACAATGAGTTAACTTTGTATATTATAACGCCACTACTAAAAAACAAAACCAACAATTGTATTCATAAAGATTACAACAAACCTTAGGGACTTATTAAGATATCCACTAGCCGAGTCTACTACCTTGTATCTTGAAATATGAACATAATATACATGCGTGATTGCACATTTACAATTGGGTAATGGATACAATTAGCCTGTAACCTTTTGGTGATGCTTGGGGCCAAAAAGGTAGGAATTCAGTTTGGTCTAAGGTATTGTTGAAACATAAAAGTGGTGCATAAACCCCTTCAACTATGAATTTCAAAACTCAGAAAGAACTCATCTTTGATGCTTGGGCCCAAAAAGGTGGAAATCCAAAATTGATCTCAACTTCTGTTAAAACAAAAGGGGTGATGCATAAAACCCTATAATTGTATAATTGTATAATTGTGTAAATTAAGTTTAGTAAACAGAATGGATAACACCTCCTTTCACCTTGATTGGTAATAATCACGATTTATAGATCGTGGCGGTTTAAAGATTCACAAGGACATTCACCTCTGATGTATACCATAATGGATGTTTACAAGTAGCGTAAGGGACACTCAGAATTGGCAAAAATAAACAATGCCAAAAACATTGAAGTCAAAAAATAAATAAAAGAAAAAGAAAACACGAAAATGTGACAATTGAGCTGTAAATTTAGCTGAGTAGTTTTTGCATATCATTTAGCAAGCAAATTTATATCCTGAAAGAAGCGCTACCAGCATCGTGCAATTCCTTAATTAACTGAGTTTCATAATCATTTATATTATGCATTTAAATAGTTTGATGAATAAAAAGGCCATATCAGAGAAAGGTTTGAGGGCCGTGACGTCACCATCATGGACATATGAATGCCATTTGAGTTGGGATAGAATTGGATAAATTGGTAGGGTCAATATATTTTACATTGTGTGGCAATATCACTCTATAAGCCTGTCAAATGCAGTTGACATTCATACTCATATCCACGGTCCGTTCCTTGACGACCTCTTTTGGTAGTCCATTCCACTCGCTGATGGTTCAGTAGTACAATATAAAAATCTTCTTGATGGAGCGGAGATAAACTATCTCATCCCAACAGAAAAAAATAAAGAGCAAATGGTCATATATTTGGACTAATGGTCCAGTAGAGGATATGGACGAGACCATGTTGTGCCTGTGTTGTGAAAGGCCGTGTCATTAAACTGGTCATACTGTCGTAAGGTTGACCATTGTGGTTTCTTCAGTATGCTGAGGATACTGGTGTATCTCTGGCAGATCCTAACTATCCTGACAAGTCTCATGAAGAGGACCCAGCTTTTTTTAAACAATATTTTCGATGATTGTATCCTGTTTGTTTTTCGGATAATTACCCACACAGAGGCACCGCATTGAAACCTGTTGAATCATTCCTTCTTTCATATTCGTATATAACAAAGTGTTGCATTGGTTATCATCTGACTTGACTACCAGCTGAAACCAAAGACTCAACAGTACNTTTTCGGATAAGGTCCCACACAGAGGCACTGCATTGAAACCTGTTGAATCATTCCTTCTTTCATATTCGTATATAACAAAGTGCTGCATTGGTTATCATCTGACTTGACTTCCAGCTGAAACCAAAGACTCAACAGTATGAGCTGTGATCCTCTCGTCTCCAAAAAATAGATTGTAACCAACATTTCTCTTAGATACGGCACAGGGTCATGTTACAATCACACATATGCTATAATGATATGGGTCCCAACACACATAAACATACATGTATGTTGATGTGTGTTGTGACCCATATCATTATAGCATATGTATGTTTATGTGTGTTGTGACCCATATCATTATAGCATATGTGTGATTGTAACGTGACCCTGTGGATACGGGTTGTAATCTGTATCTGTATATACTCCAAAGAATGAGTTGTGTAACATGCGGGAAAGCACCCTCCACCCTATGACCACGCTCGACATTGCTGAACTAGTGAGTGCTTCCTGCAGGTGGGGATCGGGAAAATAATACACCTGCTGTTACCGAATACATGTATCGTTGGAGGCGACTAATGTAGGGAACCCCCTGCAGAATTAGGGATTTGCTTTGGTGTCCTCTATTTGGGGACAAAAGCGACCAAAATAAATCTGCTGCACCCATTGCAATATTTGGGATCTTTATCTTTCCTTCTACTTCTAACTACCTTTTATAACCTAGCGCCTTGCTTGGCGAACCTCACTTTTGGCTTTAATGTTGAGCATTTGCCCAGGTGAGGAAGGCAATGGGTTCTGTCCTCAGGCCGGGACATACCAAAGTCCTTAAAAATGGTAGTTGTTATTCCCTGCTTAACGTTCAGCATTAAGGGGAATGGCAGCAACTGGTTCACCCGTTGTCAGTATAATGTGACTGGGTGGAATGCTTTGCTGGGTGCCTTTGGCATGGTATTTCAGTAAGATAGCACTTTAAAGTCGGCATCAGATCCGCACTATCACAAGGTGGCAAGAACACCAACATACTCTGTCTCCTGCATACAAACATGCAAGCACGCATACACTACACACACAGAGGCATGTCCTTCAATGACCTTAGCTGTTAATAGGACATTAAACAAAATTAAACCAAACCCACGGTTATACTTCATTGATGGAAACGCTAGCTTTTCCAGAGATGTGGTAACCAATAAATATAACTCTCAATACAGCTTTTCCAAAGATGTGATATAACCCTGGGAGGCGTTCACTATTTAACCATGTCGAGTTTGTCAATGACTGGATTGGTACCCACCCGCTCGTTACATTTGGTGGCAGCGGTGGGATTCGGGGATACTTTGTCAGGCCGTCTTGGTGATTATGAAAGCTTCGTTGGTACACAGGCAGAACGAACGGGATTCCCTTGTCAAAGTCTCGGGATAAGACTTTTTTCGAAAGAGGAGAATAGTTTAGCAGCCAAGGACGGTACAGCTGTAATCCGATCTATACATAGGTGTACCCAGCAAAGTATTCCGCCCAGTCACATTATACTGACAACGGTGAGGGATGTGGTCAGCTCTATCTTTAGTTCGAGAAATGGGTTGTGATATATCGTTTCAAGTGTTATGTCAGATACAGTAGATATAGGTAGGTCTTGCAGAGTAACAAGTTCAGACGGCACGCTGTCCGTTTATCAGGATGTAGGTTTGGGTAAGTTGGATGTTAGTCAGGGGTTCTCCTCTTGAAAATCGCTGTGGTATTATCTAAGAGTAACTGCGTGTGTCACAAAATGTTATCAAGAGCTGTCATTGTTATTCCTAAGTGAAAGTAGTGTAATTGTTTGATTGGATGTGAAAGCTGAGGCCATGATCTTAAATCAGCGGAAATATTTTCAATTTCTTGTCTGGTTCAAATAATAAGCGTGAGCGATGCAGCCCGCCGAATGGGTCTCTTGTATTGGATGGAAATTATGAAATTCGTTGTTTTGTTTTAGTTCTCGTTTATAACGTATGCTACCAATCAGATGTCTACGCGTGTACATGTAGGTATGAGTGTTTGCATAGACGAGTTGAAAGTAATCTATTTAATAAGTTTAATATAATATTATTAAATGTAAACACTGTAGCCTACTAGTACTCTGAAGACTTGTGGAGACACGAGACCAACGCCTTCTGTCCGCTCCGAGGGACTACATGGTAGGCAGGAAGGGCTTCTTACTCGCACCAGAAATAGAAACTTAGCCGTCTACGTGTTATTACTGCCATTGTAATGCGCATCCACTCTAAGTGTAGTCACGTAAAAAGTGAACACTGACATCTCTGATAAATAACATGTACTTTAATGATTACATTGTTAAAGAAAAACATGTGTGATATATATAATTATCAAGCACTTATTACTGATCCATCGACATTTTCTACAAGAAAGATTTTGGGCATTGTCCTAAAAATATTGTATGCTGTTTACGTGTTTAGAAGCTGGCGAGATGTCAATAAATCGCTTTAAATATACAGTTTCCCCCGTATCCGTATAACTGTACATGGTTATATACAAGTGTAAATAATAGTCACCGGAAGCAAATAAATGACAAAGGATTTGATTAGGCCAAACCCCATGATGGATCCCTATGACTATCATTTGTCAATGAAATACGTCGAATTTGATATTGAAGACAATTATGAGTATATGACGTCATGCACACGTATATGCACAAGGCAAAAGTCCACCACCATTACACCTAGAAAACTTATCCATGATAAATATGTCAATGCGTATCACATTTGGTAAATTCTTAAAAAAACCAGCAGTATTTTAAATAATAAAAATGACGAAACTAGGATGATCTTAGCCTAGGATATCTCCTTCTACATATATTGTGTATCTTTGCTTTAATGATAAGGTAACTAGCTATGGAACGAAGGAAACATATCATTGACTAACTTGGTTATCATTTAGTCTACATTGACCTTGACCACGGAATTAGATTCTCTAAGTCCGTGCCTTGACCAACGCTGAGCACAGCTGTTTGCAGATTGGTACATATTTCAACGTACAGTGAAATCCAAGAGTTCTACTTGATTTGAAGACATTTAAGTAAAAAGCAGCAATTTGGAGAAAACGTTTTTACGGTTCATCACTTGTACAGGAACACTGTATTCGGCTTTCCAAAGGCACACAAAATGAACCGGAAACGGATGTCAATGTGTTATCTCGTCTTGCGGATGGGACCCGTCACAATTACACCTGCAATACAAACAGTGTTTGTTATATTAATTGATATTGGAGAAATTAGGAACTGACGTTGACATTTAAGGGAGTTTTAAAGCAATTAAAAACTTACACCTTTACAAATTTTTTCCGTTTTAGAACTAGAAAACAAAGTTACTTGCGCCTTTACCAGTAATGGAAGCAATCAGGTAATTCGCTCATATTGTGGGTCATCAGCAGCCTGATGTGCGTTTGTTAATATGTTTATATAGGACTGATCACAGACTATACTATACCCGCTGATCAGATCTTACCTTTGCCCCTGTACACCATGGTGACTGTTGCCCCTGGAGATGTAGCCGATAGCATGGGATACACTGTTTGTCCATCAATGTCCATACCGGAAAATGCACATCCATAAAATATTCCATCGGCTCCAAATAACAACTTCCGTTCGGGGATGTCGATGTACATATAAAATCTATCCGGCAATTTATGTCGGTCACCTTTTGGATACTTTGATATTTCTTTTCCGTTGTGAACCGTTCGTGACGTCACGAGGTCAATTCCCCAAGAATCTTTGGTTTCTCCAACTAGGGCGGCACTTTTGTGAAGGTAAGTTGGTGCCATTTTGTTTGCAATCCCTACACTAGCATGATTTCCTCGCATCGACGTCGGGAAACTTATCTCAAATATATGACGGCCTTTACAAAATCCTCGACTCCACCTTATCGCAAACGTTGTCTCATGATCTGAAAGATTAGATTTCAAGGATCAGAAACAACAGATTCCACATTATTTTTCAATTAAACGTTTCCCTTGTCAGTGAACCTTGCGAGTACAACAGGACTGCTTTAACGGAAAGGGTACATACAGCTAAAGGGGGATTCAGTCTGGTGTTTCGTGTATTACGTCATCCCTTTCTTTTCACCATTGCCATTATTACACGTGTGCAAAGAACAAAAGGAGTGGTTCTCGATTAAAACAGCAGCATTGATTCAATTCAAATATTGTAATTGGAGGCAATCAGTAAACGCACAAGACGGCATTAACAAAAGTAAAAAAGACTGTTTTTTTTTTAAATCGAATGCTAGACTTTTGGAGTTTTCCTCCATGGTTTTACTTGCTTTTTGACTGGTTAACCACGGTGTTAAAGTTAATCCTCCTGAAGCCCGTTGCCTGAACCTCGAGGTGATCCTTCAGTGTTTTATCGGAACAAACTGTCGTAGACATCCAAGGGTCGGGGCTCTCGCCACCAACAGCGTCTGCAGATATAAGCGTAAGTTTCAATTTTTGTGATGAACTTTCATCATCTGACAACTGGCTAGCTACATGTGTTTAAAGGGGGACCACCAAAACAAAAGAGTAAGGGAGAGAGAGAAAAGGAAAGTTAGATATTTGCAATAGGGATTGCAGATTGATTTTGGTTCATAAAGTGTCCCCTTAGCAACGGACAAAAGGAAAACCCTGATGCTGTAGGGATACCTTTCTGTAGGAAATAGCAGATTTCTTTCCACTTAACCTACACAAGTATGACATAGGTCATATTATCACCGAGTCGAATCAGGGAAACGGTTCCCATTAAGGCAACGAAGTTCACGAATCAATATCAGACAAAATTATCACAATTGAGAACCTGAAAGATAATAATTTTTGTATTTACTCAAATCTTATGCAGTATCTTGTTAAAGATTTTAAACGGGATGGATATTATTTAACTGTTAGATTACTTACCGACACTGGGGTGCCATGTATTTGAACGTACTGCATTGCCCATTCATTCAGCGTTGGGGATATCCTCCTTGTCAACGTTCTGCCAATGTAATCATAATTTATAACGATAAGCACACGTAGGTCACTAGTTTTTGCATAAACATCGATGTCTGAGTTCACCAATCTTACTTAGAATACAATATCATATACATGCTGATAGATCACCCCTGTGCTATACTTTTTCTTTAAAGGTCGCCCTTTTTTCTCGTATCATTTCCTATGTATTAGACTGCCGTCTCACAATGTACACTAAATGTTACTGTTTCTGATAAGAAATTACTAAAAATATCTACATTTTGCACACAATGGATGGTTTCTACTGTAAACGACACGAATGTGAAGTTCTTATACCACTGCAATATTTACACTACGATGTTAATATACAAAGTACAATGGTGTTCGTTGTGGCAAGCCACCTTAACATTTATTCATGAAGCAAAGTCGATTTTGTGTTTTATATGGATTATGCATATATAGATCTTAGTATGATGTTTAAGATACGTTGAAAACAATTCATATACCTTTGATAAAGGGTCGACATTGCTATTTGAATAAACGTTATGTTGGCTCGGTGTAGTATTGCGCACACGAATGATCGATAATTAACAATACAATAGGTAGAAAGGGTGGTCACAGACAGTTAACTAACTACGTAGCCACAACACATTTATATATCCGATTAATTCACTTCACAAGCGTAATATGTAGCTAGTAGCCTACCTTTGGGTATATCTTACATTCCGTGCCTGCCATGTTTTACGCTGATATCCAGGTCGGGACACGAATACATGTGTATACCAGTAAACAGTACATAGGAAATCGACACACTATACGTGTCTAATATTAAAGCCCGCGTGTTAATTGCTGTGGATTAGGTTACCGGTGAAAGACTAGATAAAGTCACTAATATATATACATGTGTCGATAGCTCGCGCTGATTGGACCCGGTTTAAGCTTAATTAGCATTTAAAATGCAGTGCTGAAGAATGGTTCAGCTATTTATTATTGTACCAAAAACAGATTGCTTTTTGTTATTATTGACAATTCATTTCAATGAACTGTTCTGTTTTTGTAACTTAGTAAATCAAATTTGCAACTTAACATTTTGCGCTTTCAAAACATTTTTCCACTTTAATGCATGGTCCTAAGTTTCACATGTCTGAGGAAATTATGTAGCTGAAGCTAGCAATGCATTTCTTTTTTCTAGATCACGTGACCAATATCGGTTAAGCCAGACTATTTATATATATATTGGATAATGCGCCCATAGGGATTTAAAGCATGGTAAGCTTCTGTGCATGTAAATGTTGGTTAATATTTAGGGCGAACTAAAATTTGTGTTGGATAGTCCATCTTATCCGAGAAAACGTCAATGCTCGGCTATTGGATACACGCTCAGGTATATATGCATTTGAAACAGGAGATAAAGGAGCGCTAATCAAACATCGCTCACATTACTATGAAAAGCTGAGCATGGTCAGTCAACTTGATCTTTAACCCGAGCGCTAAATAACGTATTTAATATATTCATTCAAGTGTTAAGTACCCATGGACGAATTCACACAGCCCACTGTGCATCAGTCTACTTTTATTATAGGCGTGAATCGAAAAGAAAAGTAAAGAAAAGAAAATAGACAAGAACGATCTTTTGGTGACACGTCTTTCTCGTTAAACCATACGAATCCCTTCCCGCGTGCAACAGTTAGTTCGCGGGTGTAAACATATCACATTGATAACAGTACCTACAGTTACGTTTCAGCCTATAACCCCATTATGTGATGATAACTTTCATTGATATATCTACGTGTAAACCTTTAAGATTTGTAGTAAACTCAGGCATAAAGTATTCGTCATACAAGTATGAAGTCTTATTGAAGGAAATTACAATATGTAATGATACATGCTGCATGTCACATGCTCAAAACAAATCACAGCAATCACACTGAAGAGGTTCAAGTTTGATCGGAATGATCAAACCTCTTCAGATGTCTCTACAATGACATATAAATAGTGACGGTGCATGGTACCCTGACCAATGAAAACTAACTATAAACATTGATACAACCAGAGTTATGATTTATGAATTATGGTTTTCTAAAGGCAAACAACTTAGCTTTGTTGACCATTTTACATACATTATCTTGGTGTGCAATTTAAATATAACAATAAGTCAAAATTCTGAAGCAATTATTTGATCCATGGCGTAAGACCATATTTTTGCTTTATTTTCAAAATGTTCCAACTTAAGTCTTATTCTTAAGATCATGTTACATCTGTTTCATATAATATGTTTATATCATATTGTGTTGTGCTTGTAAAGTACAGGGGTCAGACAAAGGGTTAGCGATTGAAATATATTTTATTTTACACTGTTACACTTTATCTGCCTCACAATTTTTAAACACTTTTACAAATTTGACTTTGTTTGTGGCTTCAATGATTCTGTACCAAACTTGATCGTAGCAACAGCAGCACATTTTGACGTCGAATGGTTATGTATCGAAAAATGTATTATTTGGAAGTTGGTTTCATCTTGCCACGTGTAAACAGTCAATATATCGCAGGCGCGAGATTCACCGAGGTGTATAATATCTGACTCCAGTACCGGGTACCACAGTATGTCGGACGTGAAATGGCTGTAATACCCGGAAAGTGTCGCTTCTGTGGCACTCTCCAGACAGAATTTGATGTATTCTGTGTGGTTGACGTGGTCGTTGAAATCCGTGTCACTGTATCTAGTTTTGACCTCCATGTGGAAACATTCTTAAGGAACGTTTTGATATTCTCGTTTAGTTTTGATACCATTTTTCAAAAAGTCCAAATTTGTATCTGTAATTGATGTATACTTGTCTTCGAACCATTCTGGCAGTGGTGTCGGGCGTCTGGAGTCAATACTAGTGTGGACGAGAGTAGTTGTGCATCTGACAAGCTCCATTTTTGTGTCTGCGCATGACAGGATGTATAAATTGGTCATAGAAGTGCGTCCTACCGCAGCTGCTCTACTCGTTACAAGGAGATCGGATGAAGATAAATGTGCAATGTCGCGGTAAAGATGAGTTGACAGTCTCAGACTCTGACCGACCATGAAAACACTCGTAGACTCATCATCAAGATTAGTACGATCAAAATACCCTTTTCGACACGCCAAGAACACCGCATTCATGAAGAATCTCTCAATAGACCATATTCCAAAATGCCCTGGAAAAAAGAAATGCTGTCAGTCGCTCAAATATAAGTAATCTGGTGATACAGTCTGCTATAATATTTAATTTGTAACAAACTTTTTATTTCACTTGTAATATGTCATAATACAACCATTCTGGGGGGGTGTAAATGATCCCCATCACTATAAGACAACAACAAGGATATGTAAACATCGGTTATGTTACGGTATACGACTATTGTACCTGTTCGGTCGATGTAAGCAGAGGGAATCCCCCGGAACAATATCAACCCGCCGTGGGAGGACATGGATATGATCTTGTACCGAGGTGTCTCATGGGCATTGCTGTGGAAATGACATAATAGTCAGGATGAAGATCTTATATAAAGGCAACGCCATTTCTGATGCCGCAATCAATTTAAAACACCTTTTCACATTGTGCACTCTTTAAAAACTTACTCAACAAGTAACTATGTCGTTTGTAAAAACGTTGACAACCACATAGCTAGACAACTTCTATTAATTGGAAAAACTAGGTATGGATATTAAATTGCCAGAATTCATTAACGAAAAAAAAGGGATCAAGGTTTTCAAATTAATTTTCAAATTCCAAATAAAAAATCCAATAAGAAGGAAGTGGGAGTTTCTGTTTTTAATTTCAGAATTTCTGGGTTTTCCGATATTCACCATTAAAATAAAACATCATCCATTAAAATAGGCCATCAACCATCAAACGTCCACCACCATCCTTTCTTATCGACCATCAATCATGGTAATTAGACAACATCCATACGAACATTATCCACTGGTTTAGATGACCAAACATTAGTTTACACGAATATCAATTATTATTATACACCATCCATTGGTATAGACTCCCTTCCATTTGTAAAGGTCTTCATTCGTTAGACCAGTATACATAAAAGAAGACCATCATCCATTAGACTTAACCATCATAAATCAATACGGACAACGACCCATTAGTAAAGATCATTATCCAGTGGTATCAAACACCATCCATTAGTATTATTCACCATCAATTAGTATTAAACATCATCCATTAGTATTATACACCATCAGTTAGTATTATATACCATCCATTATAATTATACACCATCCATTAGTATCATACACCATCCAATATAATTATACACCATTCATTAGTATTATACACCATCCGTTAGTATTACACACCATCCATTAGTATCATACACAATCCGTTAGCTTTATATACCATCCATTATAATTATACACCACCCATTAGTATCATACACCATCCATTAGTATCATATACCATCAATTAGTATTATACACCATCCGTTAGTATTATACCCCATTAATTAGTATTATACACAATCCATTAGTATTATATACCATCAATTAGTATTATACAGCATCAATTAGTATTACACACCATCCATTAGTATTATTCACCATCAATTAGTATTATACAGCATCAATTAGTATTATACACCATCCATTAGTATTATTCACCATCCATTAGTATTATACAGCATCAATTAGTATTATACAGCATCAATTAGTATAATACAGCATCAATTAGTATTATTCACCATCCATTAGTATTATACAGCATCAATTAGTATTATACAGCATCAATTAGTATTATTCACCATCCATTAGTATTATATACCATCAATTAGTATTATACAGCATCAATTAGTATTACACACCATCCATTAGTATTATTCACCATCAATTAGTATTATACAGCATCAATTAGTATTATACACCATCCATTAGTATTATTCACCATCCATTAGTATTATACAGCATCAATTAGTATTATACAGCATCAATTAGTATAATACAGCATCAATTAGTATTATTCACCATCCATTAGTATTATACAGCATCAATTAGTATTATACAGCATCAATTAGTATTATTCACCATCCATTAGTATTATATACCATCAATTAGTATTATACAGCATCAATTAGTATTACACACCATCCATTAGTATTATTCACCATCAATTAGTATTATACAGCATCAATTAGTATTATACACCATCCATTAGTATTATTCACCATCCATTAGTATTATACAGCATCAATTAGTATTATACAGCATCAATTAGTATAATACAGCATCAATTAGTATTATTCACCATCCATTAGTATTATACAGCATCAATTAGTATTATACAGCATCAATTAGTATTATTCACCATCCATTAGTATTATATACCATCAATTAGTATTATACAGCATCAATTAGTATTATTCACATCCATTAGTATTATACAGCATCAGTTAGTATTATACATCATCCATTAGTATTATCCACCAGCCATTAGTATTATACACCACCCATTATTATTATTCACCACCCATTATTATTATTCACCAGCAATTAGTATTATACAGCATCAATTAGTATTATACACCATCCATTAGTATTATTCAACATCCATAAGTATTATACAACATGAATTAGTATTATACACCACCCATTATTATTATACACCATCCATTAGTATTATACAACATCCATTAGTATTATTCCCCATCCATTAGTATTATTCACCAGCCATTAGTATTATTCACCACCCGTTATTATTATTCACCACCCATTATTATTATTCACCAGCAATTAGTATTATACAGCATCAATTAGTATTACACACCATCCATTAGTATTATTCACCAGCCATTAGTATTATTCACCAGCCATTAGTATTATACACCAACCAGTATCATTAGTAGTATCATTCACCGTCTATTTCATTTCAACAAATTTTATTGACAAAGTTGATACAAGTCAATTGGATGGAATAACAGGCAAAGCCTATATAAATTCTCTCCAGCGGTGGCTTAATTAACGGATTCTATTATTTTTATTTGATTTAATTGATACATTAATTTTGAAATGAAAATTATATATAAAAAAAAGGATGTAACTCCTTCTAAATTAACATAGCTGAAATACAAATACATTCACACTTCTCACATCACACACAAAACACTTCCACAGGTATTATTTATTTTTATAATATTTTACAATGTATATAAGCTATATAGCTATCAAATCACACAGATATTGGCAGACATATGCACAGGTCACAGTCGCAAAAACTGTTAAGTTATTATAATTTTATATGCAAACAGATAGCTAGTCTATGTGTAATTCAATGTATAAGATAGAAACTGTAAAACAAGACAGATTGAACAAATCTTACAACAAACAACAACAAACATACATGCTGGACTTAAAACTCCTATGTCCGTAGAAGAATACCATTTATAGAAAAGTAGGTAAAGTTACTTAATTGTGGAGTATAATTGAAATATGAATAGTAAAGTATAAAAGTATAAAGTATAAGGTCATGGCTGGTTAGATCATATAGAGTTTCAAACGCCTCGATTTCCCAATAAATAACTGTACATCATTAAGTAACTGTCTGTTAGATAGTCCATAACAATCAGGACAGTCTTGTAGAAAAAATGTGTGTATCAATATGGTTATGATTTCCATAATTATCAACAGAAGTAAATAAAGTAAGTCTGAGATCAATATACAATGGACATTCAAGAAAATAATGGAAAACTGTTTCATATTCAAAAGAGCAAGCACAAGAGGGACAGTCAGTTAAATGGTCATTGAATTAGTCAAAATTTAAATTGCTACAGAAGTTTCTAAGTTGACAAAGAATAATATTGGCCCATTTATCACCTTCAGTTTTAAAAATTAAGGTTGATTCATTTCGATAATATTTTCTTTATTCAGTTTGTGTTTAAAGGTTGCAAGAGTTGCGGAGTTTAAGAGATCATTATCAGTAGTGTTAGTTGTGCGGCACATTAGAGGGAGGAAACTGTCAAAATAATTGTTAGTTCTGCATATTGGTGGATTAAACAGTCTTGTTTGTCTGAGGAAATAGGGATTATTGTTTTGATTGTTAATGAAAGGATTTAAGACATCTTGTAAGTATTGAGGTGACAGCCCATGCATTATTTTATACATCATTATGTGTTTGTGTTTATTTCTTCTTGTTGACAGAGTTTCCCAACCAAGTTCATTATAAAGTTTATTATGAGATGTTCCAGATCGAAGTCCAGTAATGATTCTGGCTGCTTCTAATTGAATAGATTCTAGAAGTTCTTTAGATTGTTGAGTGCAATTATCCCATACTATGTCTGCATATTCAAAAATTGGCCTAATAAATGCTATATAAATTTTAATTAATGATTTACGATTGACTTTAGTTTTAATGTAACGAAGAATATTTAATCTGCTTTAAGCTTTTTCATATATATATTCAGAATGTGTTGTTTCCAAGATGCATCATCATTTAAAGTCAGTCCGAAGTGTGTATGTGCTGTTGAGTCAGTGACTTGGCTGTTTTGGAAAGTTATTGGAGGGTGATGTTTGTTATGTTTTCTAGAAAATATTACAGATTTAGTTTTGTTAGGGTTGAATTTGATGTCCATATACCTGCCCATTCACCATCCATTAGTATTATTCACCAGCCATTAGTATTATACACCACCCATTATTATTATTCACCAGTCATTAGTATTATTCACCATCCATTAGTATTATACACCACCCATTATTATCATTCACCAGCCATTAGTATTATTCACCATCCATTAGTATTATACACCAACCATTAGTATTATTCATTTGTTATGTTTTCTATACACCATCCATTAGTATTATACACCAACCATTAGTATTTTACACCAACCATTAGTATTATTCACCATCCATTAGTATTATACACCACCCATTATTATTATTCACCAGCCATTAGTATTATACACCAACCATTAGTATTTTACACCAACCATTAGTATTATTCACCATCCATTATTATTATATGCATGAACATTTCTCGCAATCACATTGGTCGGATCCTATACACGTGATCAGTCATCAAAAACTCATGTAGACTGGTTATCCGGTGAATATCGATTTCTAAATATAGCCTGTATGGAAATTCCCCCGAACCTGTCGTAGGGCATGCGCAGTAAGACTGGAACGCGATTGGTCAGACGACATTAGAAGATGGCTGCTGGCGAACGTTTCTCCTCCGTTACATCAGAAAATTACCAAAACTATTCGAGGATAAAGATGCTGTTAACTTAAAAAAAGGCCATTGAACAAGCAGTGCATGTCTTTCATGCTTATCTCAAGAAAAATAATCTAGACGATACCTTCGAAAGCTACAATGATGAACTGTTGTATTCAAACCTGGCTAAATTTTACACGGAGGCTCGCGTACAAAAACAGAACCTTTAGTTTTGTTTTGTTTTATTTTATTGTTGTAGCATATAATAAAACAGTTATGGGCTTTTGTGCTGGTAAATCATATTCACCAGCACAAAAGTCCATAATTGTATAGTATTATACACCACCTATTAGTATTATTCACCATCCATTAGTATTATTCACCAGCCATTAGTATTATTCACCACCCATTAGTATTATACACCATCCATTAGTATTATACACCACCCATTATTATTATTCACCAGCCATTAGTATTATTCACCATCCATTAGTATTATTCACCATCCATTAGTATTATTCACCAGCCGTTAGTATTATTCACCATCCATTAGTATTATTCACCATCCATTAGTATTATCCCCCAGCCATTAGTATTATTCCCCATCCATTAGTATTATTCCCCAGCCATTAGTATTATTCGCCACCCATTAGTATTATACACCATCCATTAGTATTATACACCACCCATTATTATTATTCACCACCCATTATTATTATTCACCAGTCATTAGTATTATACACCATCCATTAGTATTATTCACAATCCATTAGTATTATACACCATCCATTATTATTATTCACCATCCATTAGTATTATACACCACCCATTATTATTATACACCAGCCATTAGTATTAATCACCATCCATAAGTATCATACACCATCCGTTATTATTATTCACCAGCCATTAGTATTATACACCATCCATTAGTATTATATACCATCAAATAGTATTATTCACCATTTGTTAGCATAGACCATCATTCATAGACCATTATTATTATTCACCATCCATTTGTATTATACACCATTCGTTAGCTATATATTTTTATTATAATTCGTGGATACCATCCGTTAGTATAGACTATCATCCATTCATATAGATTACGGGTTTACAGTTATCTTCTAGGGCGTAATGTTATACTTTTTATTCGGGTTATTAGTCCGTTTTTGATGTAATTTTTTAACGAAGTTATTGGTACTTTATACTGCAGTATACTTACCTTCCTTGATATCTTGACCAAGGGACTGGCGACTTCATCCTCCCTCCAAATTACTAGTTATCTAGGCAAAGTACTGCATATTGTCCCATATATCGACCCCGTCTAGTTATCGTCTCACAGGGGACGTTCATACACGATCACAACATAATGCATACCGTAATTAACCATAAAAATACTAGTAAATCTGTCAATAGATCCCATCCCAACACCGCCTTATGTCTTGTAACAACACCGGATTTGAATGCAAATTCTGAGACATGCTAGATTCAGAATATAATGTTTCATTCGCTAAAAATATGTTGAACCCTAAAATAGGTGAATCAAATGTCTGGTATATAATGATTAACATGTTAATCAACATGACTAGTAAATAAATCATGAATTTTACATCTTATTTTTGATAATGGCGTCATATACCCCTTTCACGACAATCTATGGGTGTTGATCAGGTTGTCTCGATTTATGTGATCACATTTATAGTCCAATAATCCAAAAACTTCGAACGGTTTTGTAGACGAAATTGACATTTTGTTTTAATATCTTAATGCACACAGTAGAATAAACTGCCCAACAATATCACATTAACAGCTGGAAGTCAGCGTTGGCACTTATTTTTTAAATTAGTGACCCCTGTCCGTAATCTGTTAAGTTGTTACTACAATTAGTCACTTTCCTGTTCGGTCCGAGCTGTTCACAAAGTCCATAGATCATACAGTCAGTTGCTCTTGCCTTTTTCAATTTCCCACTGATGATGGCGAAGCATAGATTAAACACCTCATACATCATGACTTTGGTAGTTGTTGAAACGAGTTAATCTGCTATCCGATCAGTATATTAAGTTAGAGAGTTTGTTTGTGTAGATAACAGAAGACCTTGACGCTAGCAATGTTAGTTCTAGCCAGAGCTGCTTCCGGTCCGTAAAGAAGTCCTTTATCAAGTAAAGAAGTGATACCATATCTATAATCATTAATTTTGGTAAGAAGACTGTTGTATGGGACCTTGTTGAATGTCTACGGACGTCTTACAGTATTTATCCATGTATTTGCTTGAAGACGTTGTTTAAGCTAGGTCTGGAACAGAAATGGCTGGTTTGGTTTCGAATGATCTACATGTACGCTTAGGAAAATCATGTAAAAAGTCGAGATGTGACATCGTGCTGCTGCATTTTTTTTTGAATTTATTGATGAAAAAGTTTTTTTTAATTTTTACAATTTGTTTTTATTGTGAAGACACATTCAGGGAAACTGTAATAAAAAAAACACACCATTTAATTCGTTGCAGAATACATTACAATGATGTTAAAGTACCAGTTCACAATCAGTATCAAGAGAGGTTTGCGTATATTTTAAGGCATTAGCGTGGAGCCTCAGAAAATATTGATAGCATAGTCATTCGGCTGACCGTACCTGTTTCTATGTATACGTAAGCGGAGGGAATCCCTCGGAACAATGTCAACCCGCCGTGAGAGGACTCGATATCATCTTGTACTGAGGTGGCTCCTTGGCGTTGCTGAAAGGAACAATGTTACGGTGAGATATATAACCTAGGCAGACCCTCATCTTGTAGAATAAACCATCATCAATTGTTATAAACTACTATCCATCGGTATAAACTACCATCCATCGGTATAAACTACTATCCATCGGAATAAACGACCATCCATTCGCACGAACTACCATCCATTGGTATAAACTACTGGTACTTTATACCAATGGATGGTGGGATGGTAGTTCCATCCATTCATATACATCACCATTTATTCGTTTAAACTACCATTCTACCATCCATTTGTATAAACTACCATTCTACCATCCATTGGTATAAACTACCATCCTACCATCCATTTGTATAAACTACCATCCATTCGTTTAAGCTACCATCCTACCATCAATTTATATAAAATATCATATTACCATCCATTCGTATAAACTACCAATTATTCGTTTAAACTATCATCCTACCATTCATTGGTATAAACTTCAATCCATTGATATAAACTACCATCTTACCATCCATTCGTATAAACTACCATCCATTCATTTTAACTACCATCCTACAATCTATTGGTATATACTACCATCCTACCATCCATTGGTATAAACTACCATCCTACCATCAATTGATATAACCTACCACCCTACCATCCATTGGTATAAACTAACATCCTACAATCCATTCGTATAAATTACCATCCATTCGTTTTAGCTACCATCCTACAATCTACTGGTATATACTACCAACCTACCATCCATTGGTAAAAACTACCATCAATTCGTTTATGCTACCTTGGTATAAACTTTCGTTTATATTACGGGTAAACAAACATCATTGTCGTTACATGCCGCGAGTGTTACAGATTAATTTGATTTGTATAATTCAGATAAGTAGTTCGTCTATCGTATGAATATGAACATGTCAAATCAATATTGTTAAAAAGCTGTTATTTCTACAGTTTACCCTCCTTGATTTCTTTCCCTGGGAACTTTCGAACTCATCCTTCTTCGGATGTTTTGTTGTATGTCGTCCTATATTTCGACCCGGTTTTGTTATCAAACATAATAACACTTACCGTAATTCACCATAAGAAATACTGATAAATTTGTCCACAGGTCTCTTACGACAGGTCTGTATATATTTTACTACACCAGAATTCTGTGTAATAGGTGCTACTTTATTCCTTAATGTGCCTGCCACTGATTCGTTTAAATACACAACAGGATCATACTGTAATGCAGGTTGAAGTAGTAGGAAGGTGGTTGGCATTACTTGCTTGTGTTGTGTTGTTCTGTACAACTGCTGTTAGGATGTGTGAACAGTAAAGTCCTACCCAGTTTTGTGGTCCTCATAGAACCGACGTTACTCTTGACGTTGCCGTTTTCCCTCAAGTTCTGTAATGGTTAATATGGCACACACCTGTCTGACGACGCCGAAACACATTCACCTCATAATTTAAAACACTAACTTTCCTCATTTCTCGGTACCTGCTGACCTATCGGAAGACAGGCAAAAATGAAATAACCGTCACTAAGTTAGATATCTTGCCACGGTCGTCCCGGTCGTTTGGTGGTCCGTTTTATATGACTACCTGGCCATGTTGGAAAACCTGTAATTTTCTGAGACTGGTCATCTTGAACTGTGAAAACCACATCTCCTCCTGGGACAACTCCCAATACACGAACATTGCATGTGGCAATAGCTCTTCCATGGCGTCTTCAATTTTTCCATTGGTTTGTGAATGGCAGGTGATGCTGAACGGTTCTTGTGTCATTGTTGATGTGAAAATTTTACATTATTATCAGTTGGGACCACACAAAGCACTCCGATTATATTGAATAGCTCCGACATGATTTCTGTCACTGTAGCCAACGTTCTTGAACGCGAAATATTACGGGCGTTGTGTTGCATCGTCCATTGATGTCAAAATAAAATCTGTTCCTTTTCTTTGTTCTATATAATACTCAAACAACATTCACGGGTATTTTGATTTAAGTTTTACCTGGAACAGCTGTTTTACGAGTATTGCTAGTACCTCCACTTATCTCCATGCTCTTTTGTGACATAAATTCCTATTCAAGCTGACTAGCCATCCATCTCAGAAAGTTCACCTGTTCAGTTTTCCTAATTTTACTATTTGTGTTAACACCTCTTCCATGGTAGGAATCGGTGTCACTGATGTGGCTATTATCCCCAGCTATTAACGTCATCAGTACCCAGGTTGTCGCTGATATCCTGTCTTACGCTCAATGTCACCATTATTTCTAACTTTCACAATACCCATCTCTGTGTTTTATTCGCAGATTTTGATGTCCTCCACCAGCACGGCCTCTGTGATCAGATCGGGCACTTGTCCTTAAATATGTCTAATATTAGGATTTTTAAATTGCAACAACGACTCGACTGAGAATATCTAACCACTCCTGTATACACCACTGGCTCCTATTCCGTCTTTGCGTATTGCAGAGTTATCTGCTCTTGTGAGCAGGTATTGAATGTTACGTCATTTTTTGGTATATNTATCTGCTCTTGTGAGCAGGTATTGATTGTTACGTCATTTTTTTGTATATATTTTTGAGAAAACGACGTAATATTCTCACAGNTGGCTCCTATTCCGTCTTTGCGTATTGCAGAGTTATCTGCTCTTGTGAGCAGGTATTGAATGTTACGTCATTTTTTGGTATATCTTTTGAGAAAACGACGTAATTTTCTCACACAAACCAATGACGTACCAATCGATAGCTGCTCACAAGAGAAGATAACTCTGCAATACGCAAAGACGAAATACTCAACTGTGCTCAAATAATTGTTCCCTATTCAAAGTTATAGTTACTTGTGTCCTTCCCAAAACAGATGTCATCGTCGTTAACGTCCCTAGCAACATTAATAAGTACTCCTCTCTATTGTTTAACAAAAATGATTTCCTTTCTGGGCATGTTTAAGCAAAATGAGGATACAAATGTTGCAATACGGTACATTTGTCATTTGTTCCTAATATATTCCTGATATATGTCTTTCTGTGAACTTTTTTCACATAACGATATTTAAACGGATCCTTTCAGAGTCTCCACAATACCACTCGGCCCTTTGTTTCGATGTTACGAAATGCTAAGAATATTAGCTGTGTTTACCACGCTGATAGCATCAATAGAAATGACAAGACAACTGTTCACTCTTCACCTTGAGTACTCCCTGTATCTCTTGTGTTTTATTTCTTGGTATTTGACTTACTGAATAACCAAAAGACCTACAATGATAATATTGCCAAGCACCATGCTGGGATGACGTAATATAAAGTTTGTGCGAACAAAAGACCTTGACCAACTTTCAAAGTCACAGAGGGTGAAATTTGTTTAAGTATTTAAGCGACTTCTTCTGAATAGTCAAGAAACCAGGTTATGATATTTGTCCAGTAGCCAACTGCTATAGAGGGCTATTAAAGGGGTTAACATATGACCATATTTAAAGGTCAAAGGGTTCAATTTGTTAACATGTTGATAATATTTCAAAAATGTAGTAGTATGCTGCGATTAAATACATTGATTTACTTTCAATGTCATTATATGTTTTAAAATTTTCAAACGAATTCTTATAAAGGTCCATAAGGGTAGATATAATAATGGCATTTGGATTGGGCTTGCTGCTTTGAATGGCTATGCAGGTAGGTCAGAAAAGTAAACTTCAAACAACACATTCTAAATGCCCTTAGGTCCTAGATCAAAACCATTTGACATGTAGCTTGCCGAGGAAACATATTTCAAATTTCAAAACTGTTTGAATAAATCATATTGTCCAACTGAAAAGTTCGCATGAGAAATCGAGTTATGATTTTCGAATAAAGATCTATACTGTGGAGGATAAGAATACTATCCTAAAGTGTTACCTTGATTGCTATTAAGCTCGTTTTGATAAATTTGATATTGAACCACTTTTAAGTCTGGGTTTGCAAACAACATTGGATAACAAAATGTTAGAGATACGGGCTCGTTGAGCCTTTTTTGTTACCATTATGCTTCTAGTTCAAATATATTTGACTCAGTCTAAGAAGGTCTCGCTAAGTCTTCTCGAACATCCAATCACTTTTCTGCAGGTTTTATGGGTGTATGGTGTCTTAATAATGGTGATGCAATTAAACTCCAGTCAAAACAATTATCGCAAATCTATGTAGATCATCCATCCGAAATGCTAATATCAACAAAGCTGCTATAGATAATGCATATTTTCTAAACGAGTCCTTTTTTCCTTGGTTTGTACCCTTGATATATATCCTATATTACAGTGATATTTGTCTTTTGCAAAATAAAGCTTAACGAGAAGATTGCACGCGAGTTTGTGGACTTTATGTCTTTTACAACATATCACATGCTATAATGTCTGTGAATTGTCAGCGAGAACAAACTAACAAATTTGGACAGAAATCACTCATCTTTTAACCAGACAATAAAATGGGGGGTGCTGACCAATAGAATCTCCCCTATCGTGAAGGTATTATCTCAGCCTGCAAGATTCTCTCCCTCATCATATCAATAATAGGTTGGTAAACTGTTTTCTTTCCTGTTTTTCACATATTATCTCCGGTCAAAAACTTATTGTTAAGTCATACCATATTACTCCCGAGACATTATCTTACTATTATCTTTTAAGATGGTTGACGTCACGTCATTGTACTGGTTATCAACCAATTGCTAACATTGCTCCAAATCCTTGTCTTCAAAAAAACCGCTATGTGTTTTTGTAGTGTTGCTTAATTCAAATTTTTGGATGCAAGCTTTATCTAAAATTTCAGATCGGTCTTTGCATTTTTCAATTGTTTTGTTATATATCCTTTCTTTGGTGAAACATTTAAAAAGTACTAAAACAATTTTGATATTTCATGTTGAAATAAGCGAGGAAAACTACGTCTGACCTACTATAATCCCTTGCGCTGGAACGTATATACGTCGATGTTCCTTAATGTATTTTTAAGAAATAGAAATCAATTTAATTAAATAACATAAAACGAATCATCTGTTGAAAGTTAAATACATTTGAGTACCTTTATGAACACGATTAGAACGGACACATGTTCAATAATATTTTAGCAATTGTCCACTGACACAACCGATTATCCCCCTTCCTCAGATTTTTCGTTCAGTCGTCGTCATCCTCCCCCTCCTCGTCACCGCCCACCTCATCGTCCATCTCCTTCTCCTGTAACGCTGCCCTGAACGCTGCTTCCTCTTCCGGTGTAGGATCGTCTGCCTCCGTCACTTCCGGTCCGCTAGGGAATTCTGTCATTGCATCGGATGGAATGGTAGGATCATACTCAGCTGAAAGCTTTTTTAATCCCCATCCCACGTATAACGTCTCAAAATATCTGTATTAAAACAAAATAAAGTTTGGTTCCAATGGAAGATTTCGAAAACCTAAAGGTATAAAAGGAAAGTGTCAAAAATGCTGGTCGTCATGTTGGCTTTTATGGTACGAAATTGACATCATGATCGTATTTGTTACAAAGATTAATTTTGTTTTCATAAAACTCAAAAATCAAACAAAGCTATATTTCAAATGAAAACCTTTTGAGCAGTCCCAGAAATCAAAATTATCCTCATGAAAACTTAAAAAGATGTTTACGTTTTCTGTTTTTCCAGTTTTTAAAAAGGCCTGTTTGTTTCATTGCCGTTCAAATGATTTTAGGACATTTTATTTTCTTTTGATTAAAACCGTTCGCAAGGATGTCACTTTGTTTTCACACAATTATAAATTTGTGCATCATACTATTATCCTTCCAGCTATTTCATCTATTGTCTTTCTTAAAATTCCAAAACACAAATCAGCAATAAAATCGAAAAAACACGGAAAAATGTATTGATCGATCGTTCACTTGTCCTCGTCTGTCCCTCGTTTACTTGCCCCATTTTTTATATATATTTACCCCTCTGGACTCCTTGTCGGTCCCATATTTACCCCTCAAGCAACCTTGTCGGTTCCATACTTACCTGCCCCTATCGGCTCCGAACGTGACAGCCCCCGGCCAAGTGTTGGACTGCAGCATGGCAATAGAGTACTCGGGTACCAGCTTGGAGGAATGACGGACAACCCATGCCGGACTGTCGCCTATATCTGTCCATGAAACAAATGAGAGTTATCGCGCTTCGATCTGAAACCAACCTCTAGGATAGAAAGGCTAATACTCCGAAGAGAACTTGACAGCAAGCAGCTCCATCCCTGTTCATTTTATTCAGACTCTCTCTCTCCTTTTGAAATGAGAAAGATGGATGATGATGCGCTTTTCAGCGTTATAAGCTGTATGCCACTGAATGAACATGAAGAATAAATCTATAATCATAACAAGAGATCAGAGAGATAAACATGAATCGGGCAACTCTATCAAAGTTTCTGGATTCACTCTTGATATTTAAGCTGCTTAAGAAACCACTTGTTAACACGGAACCACAAACAACATCAAATACTTCAGGTCACTTACATCCTTAATCTACTGGTATTTTAAAAACGCACAGAAAGAAGTTATACTCACTCTGATCTTCCGATAACGGTGACAACAATGGCGGACCAACTTCCGGTGTCGGTTCGTCCGGTTCCTCTCTGTCTTCTACCTCGCTCTCCTCCATCTCCCCCTCTACACGGGCCAGTACAGAGTTGTACCACGTGTTCCGTCCCTGTACACGGTTGTAATTGGTTGATAATAATGTCAGTGATTCGAATGATTAAATAACGTTTCATAAAGATAGATGTTTTAAGGTTGAAGAAGAAAAGCAGGGTAAAAGCATAAGTCCCCGGACCCCAGACGTCCTTTTCTTGGATTTAACAACACGACCATGAATGCTTTAACCTGTTTGTGACGTCATAATGAGAAATGGACGCTCACCTGTGGTAATATAGACTGTACGTGGTGGCACCATGACTGTAGGGTAGGGTCTACTAGTTCCCGGAGAGGCAGTCCATCATACTCTGTGTCAATCACACACGAACTACGCCCAGCCGCTAAAACCCATGATATGTAACGTCAGAACAGTATTAACTGCAGCATTATTTGACGACAACTTCGCGAAAAGTCGTCAATAAATTGATGTGGAAATTGTTATGCCCAGTTTTCTGGAACAAACAAGGACCCCATGTTTTCAAGAACACTAGGACTTATTTTTACGTCATTTTATTATTCCAGTGACGTCATCTTAATATTATCTTTAAAGATGCTAAGTCGTCACGTCATTGTACTTATCATCAACCAGTTGCTGACATTGCTTGAAATCCTTGCCCTGGAAAAAAAACATTGGCAAAGGTAAACGTCCCACCAGCTGATAGGGATGATGCCATTTAGCTGTTGATAGCCTTCATGTGACATTCGACGACCTTGTTTCAAAGAGAAACTAACACGCTCCAACCCTTAACCAAATGTTCAACAATTCTGGACACTCGCGAGGACGCTGTACTTCCGTAAACTGTTAGAATGTGATACATCTCTGACATGTGTATAACTTAGCTGAGATATAGTACATCACAACACAACACAAACTTTCGATGAAATTTTGGTATGTCGTGATAGCTATGTTGGACAATGAGTCTAATCAAGCTACTGACTTATCAACGAAAATAGGGTTACCTCCCCGGATATTAATCGGCAATTTTCACAAGGGAATAGTTTACGTGCAGTAAGCCGAAAAGATGCTAGATTGCATGTAGTCCCCCTCACGATGATATGTGTGATTAAGTCAGAATGATAAATGTCTTTTAACTATGTAATAGAATCGAAAAATCAATCTGGTGTTCGGCAGGTGAATCTCGTTTAATAACTTTATCACCAATACTTTAATTAAAATATTGAGCGATTAAATGCTTCTCGTTTTTGTTTGTTTCTATTTCCTGCGTCAGTTATTATAAACATCATGTCCGAAAGCTTGACCCAATAGTCTATACATTTAGTTGTTTACATCTTTATAGTAGGGTTCGCTTTAAGATTTATGGGCGATGTCAGTGAAACTCTATTGTTTGAAGTGATTGTTTGAAGTGATTCCTTACCCGCCTCCTCCGCCTCCTCCTCTTCCTCTTGGTCGTCAAATCGGAAATAACCAATAGGAGACACGCTTGTTGCCGCACCTATCCGAGCAATCTGTGCGCGCAGGTAGTTTCTTTCGACTCCTGGGAATGGTGGATAGGCTATGATCTATGTACAAAGAGAGAGCATATATCAATACAACAAGCACACTACCTGCTTTTCCACGATTCAATTTCAATAAATTTTATTGTCAAAGGACAAATGGATCGGGCAGCAGGCATAGCCTATTTAAGCCCTTTCCAAACATAGTAACAGACAGTGATACAAGCATAGTCTTAGACATTAGAGCACACACAAACACATATAAACAAGTTGATATTATCAAATTAATAATCAAATAAGGGGAACCAACTACTAATACTGATTTTTATTATGATTTAATCTAATGGTTTAAATTCTAACCTTTTATTTTGATATTGAAAAGACATAATATATATACATATATGGGGCAAAGAAGTAATTCCAACAGTGTAGACAAGTTTAGGTTGTCAAATTTTCGGAGCGATCCGCTCCTTTTTCAAGACACAGTGAAACAGAACAGTTACATGTACATATACATCATATTACAAGAAGATAGAATTGATATACTATAATTGAAAATATAGCTATTATATAAAACCAATAGTCCCCTCGGCTAAAGACAGCCGAAGGCAGCAATTAAGCTGAGAGCATCGCGGACAAGGAACGCTGATGTAGAGGACCTATTCTTGCGCAAGATGCACTGTCATATAAAGTGAGTCAACGAGAGATATCAAAAACGTGGAACATGTGCATGTGGAAATCTGGCCCGGTAAATGTGAAAAATCTCCAAT
>NW_018407496.1:723458-757521 GCF_002113885.1 Mizuhopecten yessoensis
CGATGCTCTCAGCTTAATTGCTGCCTTCGGCTGTCTTTAGCCGAGGGGCACATTGGTTTTATATAATAGCTATATTTTCAATTATAGTATATCAATTCTATCTTCTTGTAATATGATGTATATGTACATGTAACTGTTCTGTTTCAGTGTGTCTTGAAAAAGGAGCGGATCGCTCCGAAAATTTGACAACCTAAACTTGTCTACACTGTTGGAATTACTTCTTTGCCCCATATAATATTTTAAGTAATTCGTATCCTACGGAAATACCTCCATTAGGATCCTGTGTTACATGGGATTTTACCGTCTATATTACTTCTTTGACCCATATATATATATATATATATATATATAAATATATACACAATTATTGACCCGATCCTTAATTTTTTTGTTCATGTGAGGCTAGTGAATAAAGTGCGGCTTTGATCCATAATGGACGTGTCAAAGTTATGTGTCGTAAAGAGAACATCACCACAGTCAACGTGTCAAAGTTATGGGTCGTAGAGAGAACATCACCACAGTCAACGTGTCAAACTTATGTATCGTAGAGAGAACATCATCACCGTCAACGTGTCAAAGTTATGTGTCGTAGAGAGAACATTACCACCGTCAACGTGTCAAAGTTATGTATCGTAGAGAGAACATCACCACCGTCAACGTGTCAAAGTTATGTGTCGTAGAGAGAACATCACCACCGTCAACGTGTCAAAGTTATGTATCGTAGAGAGAACATCATCACCGTCAACGTGTCAAACTTATGTGTCTAGAGAGAACATCACCACCGTCAACGTGTCAAAGTTATGTGTCGTAGAGAGAACATCACCACCGTCAACGTGTCAAACTTATGTATCTTAGATAGAACATCACCACAATCAACGTGTCAAACTTATGTGTCTAGAGAGAACATCACCACCGTCAACGTGTCAAACTTATGTGTCGTAGAGAGAATATCACCACCGTCAACGTGTCAAACTTATGTGTCGTAGAGAGAACATCACCACCGTCAACGTGTCAAAGTTATGTGTCGTAGAGAGAACATCATCACCGTCAACGTGTCAAAGTCATGTGTCTAGAGAGAACATCACCACCGTCAACGTGTCAAAGTTATGTGTCGTAAAGAGAACATCATCACCGTCAACGTTTCAAAGTTATGTGTTGTAAAGAGAACATCATCACCGTTAACGTGTCAAATTTATGTGTCGTGATGAGAACATCACCACCTCCAACGTGTCAAATTTATGTGTCGTAGAGAGAACATCACCAACGTCAACATGTCAAAGTTATGTGTCGTAGAGAGAACATCACCACCGTCAACGTGTCAAATTTATGTGTCGTAGAGAGAACATCACCACCGTCAACATGTCAAAGTTATGTGTCGTAGAGAGAACATCACCACCGTCAACGTGTCAAAGTTATGTGTCGTAGAGAGAACATCACCACCGTCAGTCAACGTGTCAAAATTATGTCACAGCTAGCGAAACCACCTGAACATGTAAACAGCCTTCTCTCTGTTGTCACATCTCATCAGCTGTTTTATAAACAAAAATAACAACGCCGCAATGCGGAAACAAGGTAAAAAAAATTGAGGGAAATGAATAAAGAGCTACGTTAGGTCTGTTTGATAACTTATTTAGAATGGGAATGAAGTGATATCAACAAACCTGAGTCAACATAAAAATCCACAACTATGACGGTCATGTTCATACTTAAACCCTCATCGTTCATCCGCGTTTAACTTCTGACGAGTTCTGATTGCAATATTGTTTAGGGATATTAACAGCCGCTACGATCTTTATTTCGCAATATAGGAAAGTAAAACAAACATAGTTGGTTAATATGTATAGTTTTTTTTCTAACACGCCAACAAGTCCAGTCATGATAATAGAAACAAGTACTAATTGTAATGGAGGACCATTGCAGATGTCCCCCAAACTGCCCCCATAGTCGCAAAAATGCATCAGAAAAGGATCGCATTGCCATATTACACCACCAATGTACATCCTTTTGAGTGAAATTGAGCAATTTCTAAATTGCGACCAACCAGAAGCCTCTATGGGGTTGCTATGGCAACGAAACGTATGTGATTGAATTTGCAGTCCCCTAATACCCCTATATACCAATTTTCATCGAAATCGAACAATATCTCAATTTCGAACAATTATAATCATCCGTGTGGTTGCTATGGTAACTAAACGTATGCGGTTTTATTCGCAGTCACCTAATACCCCTATATATACCAATTTTCATCAAAATCGAAAAATATCTAAATTTCGACCAATCAGAGGCCGCCGTCCAGCTGACCATTCGGATGACCGATCGAAAAACGAAAATGATTTTGCGCATAGCCTGTCATACACGAACACTCATATACAGTTTCGTTAAACTCCGCGAAGAAATAAGATAAATAATTATAATACTAATAAGAAACGGAGCCAAAAAAATATGTCCCCAAACTTTGTTTGGGGGACTTTGTTTGGGGGACATAATTATCAACAACATCCACATTATCATGAGCATCGTCTGTCACATGTTTATACGGGAAAGTTCCCAAGAGACGTGTAAACCTTGAAGTTAAAGAGAGTGATGTGCAAGGGACATAACCAGACTATAAACATACCGACTAACGTGTAGATAACGAGCAATCCTTTGAAAAAGAATGGAATCGTCCGTGTTAACATTAATTTCATTGTGTTTTTACCTTTTTTGACGGGTCGAGGAAAATACGGTATACGAATATGAAGTTATGTTTAATGTTTATCGTGTTATTGCCAAAACATAGCTTCTATAATAATGGAATATACAGTTATCAAATGAAATGATCTACAAATGGGTTTATTTTACATAATACATTTGTAAATATGCAATATAGAATTCCGAACCAACATAAATGCCAACTGAAAACGAGTCTGTTTCCATCGCTGACCTTTGCCCTTTATTTCCCCCGACGCCACCTACCGGATCATCCAGGTTGCCTGTGAAGTACCGCCGGATTTGCCGCGCTGCCACCACCTGTGCCGGAGTTATATGAGGCAATCGCTCCCATGGCAATCCAGCTGTCAAAATCAACGAATATTTCAAAATACACGAAACCTCTCATTTGATCTGTAGACAGCAAGTATAGCCGATTCTGTAATTGGAATTCTACACCTTCGATCGACTGAAACTGTTGGCACAAAATGAGGCTTGCCTTCTAATATCATTGTCTCTTATGAGAACGAAATTTTATATTGCAAAAGTGGACCCAGTTGTCTTCTCCATTTCGACCCTCATTTATTATTGAGGTCCACTTGTTTTCTCTATCGTTATTGATATGGGGTTTGTGCTGTGACAGCATCCATAAAAATATATAACGACCATTGTGTGTGATGACGTCATGTAACATTGTCAAGTGGTCTTACTACGCAGTCTACAATGGGAAGGCAACAGAGGCCAGCACATGGTTGCAGTACACGTGGGAGATATTAGTTTCAAATGACGAAGTTATACAATTCGTCGAGCCATTTCCGGTTCATCCCCACTATGTAACACGGATATAAACCGTAATAATACAGTGTGGCATCAAAACAGTGATACGACTTGTAGAATACAACAAAAACCAAGTTATCTTTGATATAATTTGACCCCGGGTCTGTTTTACTTGTGGAAGTTTGTCCACTTGTCTGGTCTATTTTTTATGTTTTAATTTGACCTTCAACTTATTTTCCACACGATACAAATAGTACTGAAGTATCTTAGAGCATTGACACGTTCACGTACACATTATTGTAAAAAGGGACAAGTTAAGAAGAAATAATGATAATAATTCTAAGAAGTGTAGATTGAGTAGACAAAATGTGTCTGAAACTTTGGGAGACATTCATAATGAATATTTAAGGAAAATCGATGTAAATATCAAAGGAGCTGAAATTTGACCCCTTGTAAGACTCATTTCCATGGCAATGGACACGTTTTCCAAGTAGTCGGTGGGTTCTAAATTTGACTCCGAGTTCCAGTTCCTCATGGGTCACATTTTCACGTTAACAATGAACACTTTTGTGTATTCTTAGTTGGCGTACATATTTAATCCCAGGACTTTGTATATCGCGCTATCATAAGTACTTACTGACCACTTCACTGACCGGTGTTGTAAGCACTGATGTTGTTTTATCACAAGAGAGCTTGGTATAGACCAGCACATGTGTATATGTCTAGTAGATCCTCTGGTATAATTAGTATGGTCAGTCCATGATTGCAATACCGTCTGTCATACAAAATCAAATTGCCATTATCTTTTGTAACCAAGTGCGTTTTGGTTCTGTAGCCAACTGTAGTTCAGATCCTCGATCATCATCCTCTCCACTTATATCAATAAGACCGGTCACTATTGTATTTGTTCTCAGTGAGTGTCGCCACTAATTAAGGGTATCTGTACATCCTGTTTCACTCTCTCACCCACTAAGTAGATAAGTAGTACATTTTACTCATTTGTATGGTGTTCTGTTGTAGCCAAATAACAATTAACATTTGTTCCTTAGTCCCTCAACCCATCCACGTGAGATCGAGACCACAACAGTCGGGCAATCGCAACATCTCGGTTCAAGGATCGGAACTTGATTATAAGCCTTTACGAAATTTACCAAGATGTTGTGATTGGCCGTCGAGAGGGTGATAATCTCTCTCTTTCGCTGTCGTGTTCTCTAACCTTTTTCGAAATGGTGTATCTAGCGTTACATTGTATATTCTTCAAACAGGGCACCATCATTTGCACGAAGAGCGAATGGTTTATCATTATTATTATGTATAAGAAGAAAATTGGGTAACAATCTTACGTTCGGAACACACAAAGTAGACCTTCTTGTTGAGACCGGTCCCTAAGGGTTCACACGGAATCTTTGGTTTGGGTTTATACGTTGGTTTGATGTCATCGGACGTGGATAGATCTGAAATCAACATAGATTTATATAATTGTCAGTTATATTGACGTCATTATCTGATAAACTTCTCAGACCTATAATTGCAAGTTATACTGCAGGCATCGATAGATGAACAACACATACCTATAATTACAAGTTAACACATCTACGTCATCACAGACCTTTACTTCTAACGTCATCAGCTGATAAACTTCTCAGACCTATAATTGCAAGTTATACTAATGTCATAAACTTTAACTGACGTCATCAACACATATACGTGATCACAGATCTATAATAACAACACATATACGTGATCACAGATCTATAATAACAACACATATACGTGATCACAGATCTATAATAACAACACATATACGTGATCACAGATCTATAATAACAACACATATACGTGATCACAGATCTATAATAACAACACATATACGTGATCACAGATCTATAAGTACAACACATATACGTGATCACAGATCTATAATAACAACACATATACGTGATCACAGATCTATAATAACAACACATATACGTGATCACAGATCTATAATAACAACACATATACGTGATCACAGATCTATAATTACAACACATACACGTGAGCACAGATATATAATTACAACACATATACGTGATCACAGATCTATAATTACAACACATAGACGTGATCACAGATCTATAATTACAACACATACACGTGATCACAGATATATAATTACAACACATATACGTGATCACAGATCTATAATTACAACACATATACGTGATCACAGATCTATAATTACAAGCTATACTGACGTCATTAGCACATAAACGTCGTCGAAGACCTATGCTTTTAACACCAATGTCAAAACTACCATCTGAACAATGAAGAGACGGGTCGATCCGGGACGCTCGTAAATATTCATTTTAAAGTATAGTTATTGAAGAAGTAATAAACATCACCAATAGAAAACTGTTCCGACAATTTCTACAATATACACTTCAAACGTCTTATCCCTTGGTGTTGGTAATATAAAATTGTGGTATGATCACGGCCTATACCAGTTAAAGTTTTAAGGAGAACAGCAGTTGCACATTCGGTTAACAGTCGACGCCCTTATAGTGTGAAACGCATAAATCAATAGCAATAAACGATAAATTCAATTGATCTTTAGCCAACTCCATATCAGCACTTGAACAGATCATCGATTGAGTTAAAAAAAAATTGTGTCTGTTTGCAGTGCGTATTCCTACACCATCCGTTGACAATCAAACAGGTTGTCGTCAACTCACAATCAAACAGGCTGCCTATCGTCATCTTACCGTCAAACAGGTTGTCGTCAACACCATCAAACAGGCTGTCTATCGTCATCTTACCGTCAAACAGGTTGTCGTCAACACCATCAAACAGGCTGCCTATCGTCATCTTACCGTCAAACAGGATGTCGTCAACTCACCATCAAACAGGCTGTCTATCGTCATCTTACCGTTAAACAGGTTGTCGTCAACACCATCAAACAGGCTGTCTATCGTCATCTTACCGTCAAACAGGATGTCGTCAACTCACCATCAAACAGGCTGTCTATCGTCATCTCACCGTCAAACAGTCTGTCTATCGTCATCTTACCGCCAAACAGGTTGTCGTCAACTCACCATCCAACAGGCTGTCTATCGTCATCTTACAGTTAAACAGGTTGTCGTCAACACCCTCAAACAGGCTGTCTATCGTCATCTTACCGTCAACCAGGCTGCCTATCGTCATCTTACCGTCAAACAGTCTGTCTATCGTCATCTTACCGTCAAACAGGCTGCCTATCGTCATCTTACTGTCAAACAGTCTGTCTATCGTCATCTTACCGTCAAACAGGTTGTCGTCAACTCACAATCACACAGACTGCCTATCGCCATCTTACCGTCAAACAGGTTTTCGTCAACTCCCCATCAAACAGACTGCCTATCGTCAGCTTACCGTCAAACAGGCTGTCGTCAACTCACAATCACACAGACTGCCTATCGCCATCTTACCGTCAAACAGGATGCCTATCGTCATCTTACTGTCAAACAGTCTGTCTATCGTCATCTCACCGTCAAACAGTCTGTCTATCGTCATCTGACCGTCAAACAGGCTGTCTGCCGTCATCGTACCGGCAAACAGACTGTCTGCCGTCATCTTACCGTCAAACAGGTTGTCGGCAACTCACAATCAAACAGGCTGCCTATCGTCATCTTACCGTCAAACAGGTTTTCGTCAACTCACCATCAAACAGGCTGTCTATCGTCATCTTACCGTCAAACAGGTTGTCGTCAACTCACAATCAAACAGACTGTTTGCCGTCATCTAGCCGTCAAACAGGTTGTCGTCAACTTATAACAACCAAACAGTCTGTATGCCGTCATCTTACCGTCGAAGAGGCTGTTTGTCGTCAACTCGCCCTCAAACAGGCTGTTTGACGTCATTGTACCATCAAACAGTCTGTCTGCCGTCATCTTACCGTCAAACAGTCAGACACCCGTCATTGTACCAACAAACAGGCAGAAAATCGTCACCTTACGACAAAACAGGCTGTCTGCCGTCATCTTACCGTCAAACAGGCTGTCTGCCATCAATTAACCTTAAAACAGGCTGTGCGCCATCAACTTATCTTAAAACAGACTGGCTGCCATCAAGTTAACTTAAAACAGGATGTCTGCCATCAACTTATGCCATCAACTTATCTTAAAACAGACTATCTGCTATCAACTTCCAATAAAACAGACTATGTACCATCAACTTACCTTAAAATAGACTGTCTGCCATCAATTAACCTTAAACCAGGCTGTCTGCCATCAAGTTAATTTAAAACAGGCTGTCTGCCATCAAGTTACCATAAAACAGGCTGTCTGCAATCAACTTACCTTAAAATAGACTGTCTGCCATCAAGTTACCTTAAAACAGGCTGTGCGCCATCAACTTATCTTAAAACAGACTATCTGATATCAACTTCCAATAAAACAGACTATGGACAATCAACTTACCTTATAAAAGGCTGTCTGCCATCAAGTTACCTTAAAACAGGCTGTGTGCCATCAACTTATCTTATAACAGACTATTTGCCACCAACTTACCTTAAAACAGACTGTTTGCCATCAACTTCCAATACAACAGACTGTCTGCCATCATTTTACCTTAAAACAGGCTGTGCGCCATCAACTTATCTTATGACAGACTGTCTGCCATCAAGTTACCATAAAACAGGCTGTCTGCAATCAACTTACCTTAAAATAGACTGTCTGCCATCAAGTTACCATAAAACAGGCTGTCTGCAATCAACTTACCTTAAAACAGGCTGTGCGCCATCAACTTATCTTAAAACAGATTATCTGCTATCAACTTCCAATAAAACAGACTATGGACAATCAACTTACCTTATAACAGGCTGTCTGCCATGAACTTACCTTAAAACAGGCTGTCTGCCATGAACTTACCTTAAAACAGGCTGTGCGCCATCAACTTATCTTAAAACAGACTATCTGATATCAACTTCCAATAAAACAGACTATGGACAATCAACTTACCTTATAAAAGGCTGTCTGCCATCAAGTTACCTTAAAACAGGCTGTGCGCCATCAACTTATCTTAAAACAGACTATCTGATATCAACTTCCAATAAAACAGACTATGTACCATCAACTTACCTTAAAATAGACTGTCTGCCATCAACTTACCTAATAACAGGCTGTGTGCCATTAACTTATATTATAACAGGCTGTCTGCCATGAACTTACCTTAAAACAGGCTGTGCGCCATCAACTTATCTTAAAACAGACTATCTGATATCAACTTCCAATAAAACAGACTATGTACCATCAACTTCTTACCGTCAAACAGGTTTTCGTCAACTCACCATCAAACGGGCTGTCTATCGTCATCTTACCGTTAAACAGTCTGTCTATCGTGATCTTACCGTCAAACAGACTGTCTGCCATCAATTAACCTTAAACCAGGCTGTCTGCCATCAATTTACTTTAAAACATGCTGTCTGCCATCAACTTACCTTAAAATAGACTGTCTGCCATCAAGTTACCATAAAACAGGCTGTCTGCAATCAACTTACCTTAAAATAGACTGTCTGCCATCAAGATAACTTAAAACAGTCTGTCTGCCATCAACTTCCCATAAAACAGACTGTCTGCCATCAACTTATCTTAAAACAGACTGTCTGCCATCAAGTTAACTTAAAACAGGCTGTCTGCCATCAACTTACCTTATAACAGACTGTCTGCCATCATTTTACCTTAAAACAGGCTGTGTGCCATCAATTTACTTTAAAACAGGCTGTCTGCCATCAACTTACCTTATAACAGACTATTTGCCACCAACTTACCTTAAAACAGACTGTCTGCCATAAATTTACCTTAAAACAGGCTGTCTGCCATCAAGTTAACTTAAAACAGGCTGCCTGACATCAACTTCCAATACAACATGCTATTTGCCATCAACTTATCCTAAAACAGACTGTCTGCCATCAACTTCCCATAAAAAAGACTGCCTTACCACCAACTTACCGTCAAACAGGCTGTCTGTTGTCTGTAAGAAATAAATAAAATCAATGTACCAATATAGCAGGCGTCCGTGACACACTTACATTCAGGCAGATTATAACGTATGAATATGTCAGTTCAGACTTATAACTTCATTTCGATTTCATATCACAATTACGGAGTTTGAGCATATCAAAACTTCAAAGTAACAACCAGGTGAGAATTTATTTTAGTCTGGAAATCGACAGGTGTTATAATATATGTATTTCTAATTCGTAAGTTTTGTCATCTTTTCATTGAACGAAATAGTCAGACATACTCCCTCGTCCGGTATTTCGCTGTCCTCCTCCAATCCCAGGTCGCTAGTGTCACTCTCGTAGTCCCCTTCCTGGAACTCAGTCTCCACCACATAGTAATTCTGATGTATCCCAAAGATCTTTCCCCAGAACCGGATGCTCTCGATCTGCCATTGCTCTATGATATCGCGCATGGCAATGGACACTCTGACAATTTCCTCTCTGGGAAGCCCGAATCCGGATTGTTCGAAGAAATATGCTTGCCGTAGAAGATTTGGTAGAATTATGAATTTGTCATTTTCAGATGGGTCAGCTACAAGAAGAAATATTGAAAATTAAAGCTCCTAATGAAGGGATTTGTTAAGACATATATAGATATGTGTGTGTTGTTTGATAAGGTAGATGGGGAGAGATCTAATTGCAATGTCTGATCTGTGGTTGTAGGTGTTAATGTGGGGATAGTGTGGAAATATGTGATGTCGGGAGAGATGAATTAAGAATTGGGACACCACACAATAACTTCCTTCCAGCCCCCAGCCTACCAACCTTCCCAGGACTGAAGTACCGTGATATGTTCTATACAGTAAAACACTAAAGGTGATAATAAGACAGACACTCTTCCCTTTACAAAGATTAAGTAGTTGTCTTGTTCAGTTAATTTTCTCTAATACTGAACTACGTAAACCATGCTCTGACGATCTATAAATTAAACAAAGAGTTATGGACCTGGTGAGAATTTCAATAAGGGGAATTCAGCTCAAATGGAAACTAATGAAACAGGATTGATTTTTAGGTTCTCAATTAAGTAGAATAAAATGTAATTACGTTGAGAAAGAGCGGAACAGATTTTAAAGATATATACGTACTTTTAACATCGATACTCACGAGGCGTTGTCTTTTCAATACAGGGACCAGTACGTGTGTAGATATTTTATACCAAATAAAAACCTCGAGCTGTACAGAGAGACGTGAACAAAGGTTCATTGTGTCGCTGTTAGTTAGGCCGTGTAATTTGTCTCCCTGTGAACGACGTTTGCTAGCATCGTTGTAGTTTGTATGTTCTTCGTTTGCCTCTCTCGTTATAAATCTTGTTAGTATAAACACCCGGAAATGTTCATAACAACGACAGCATAATTACATAGATCTACAAGATTGATAGAATCTATCACTTCTGTGTGATGTAGCCAAGGAAATCTCAACTCAAGGGGAATAGTTTTTAAGTTTAGCACGATGATTTGCGGGATGCGGGATGCCGGATGCTAAACTTCAAAAAAGCTTATACTCCGAGGGTTAAGATTTACTTGTTTCACACAGAAGTGATTGATTATGTTCTTCCACAATCCAAAAAAGTACAATACTGAGAAAAATAGCTGTAATGGTGAGCCTTATGCACCGCGCTGGGGTGTAAAATGTATGCCAAAACTGATGACGCTAGCCAAATTACACTGCTTACAGTGATGGTGCGATGGTGACGTTTCAGATAATAGGTAAGTAATGACATGTTCTATAATTTCCCTAGCAATTATTGCATCTGTGGAGCTTGGGAGAAAATAATAACCTTCTTTTAATCAATCTATTTACGTCTTACCTTAAGCCACACTGACACAACTCTCTTCACATTTCTCCCTTTGATGCTTGATACATGTAGATCGATCGGGCTTTACGTCATTGTTCCGTTTTTTACCGAGCCTATGACAATTCCTCCCCGTTACACCACTTCCGTTACATCTTTCCTTGATAGAAATCCCCAATCCCCTTTAGACCCTCCCTTTACATATCCCCTTTACACCACTCCCTACGTTCCTCCCCTTACTCCCTTCCCTTTACTATCTCCCCGTTAACCTCTGGTGTTAAATCCCCCCCATTTCTTTACTTCTCTTCGGAACCCTTTCGGTACGAATTTCTACACACCGGTATCGTATATGTACGGAGATATGCTCTGATGGTGTTACTGATAGGAAAGAAAGGGAAGAAGAGGATTTTAAAGTTTATTAACACTATTTCGTCCCCATATTCAATTTATTTAGATATCTTTTCAAATCTGTCAATGAACTTTGACATGAGCTTTTATGAGTGATGATGCTATTCTTACCGGCAGTGTCAACAGGAGTTTATATAACATCATAAATACCGTTTATACCGACTACTACCAGACAGGGTTATTGTCTCTGGTGTCTCTTTAAACAATTAACGGTAAGACAGAACGACACGACTGCCTCCATGGGAGCTTAGCTTGTGTTTATCACAGACCTGACACTTCCTTGTATCAGAACCGCAAGTGCTGACTTTCTGTGGTTTGTCCTGTTGTTTCAGTGTTTCAGGAACATGGAGCTATCGCTTCGATAATTTAGAAAATTTGTGAAATATCAACTTAAGTAAGGTTTATATAATTTAGATTTACTCATTATATGAATACACTGTTTGACGGTAGTTGTAAAAATGTAGCTGAGCAGTATAAGTACAAATTTACCTTCGTATGGCATTGTATATATCGTATATAACCCAACCATATCTAAATATTTACATTCTGTATGCTTAGACCCATTGACAAAAATTACATTCATAAATGCATAACACAGGTGTTCATAGAATCTCAGCACGTGGGAACTGATAGTAACCTGATCACACTGCGTAGTAATACACTACAAAAACTACTCACTCGGAACGACCGACCTAGATGCTTAATTCTTACATCTTAAAATATTATTGAACTGTGCTTTGTGAAATATCCACGTATTCACGTGTCCTGTGCTACAAATAAACATTGAATATGGAACTACATTTTGTTGTGTTATTGTTGTTGACGGTTGCTAAGATCTCTCACGATAGTGTCACATTTCCCCGCGAAAAAACACTGTTCTCGCCACTGCGTTGCACCCGTGTATAAGCAGGAACAAACCCTGTTTATTTGTTTTATTCGTTGTTATATCGATCCACTGAAAGGATTCGTCAATGTAAATATAAGGAATGATATTTATTTTTTCAACATTTATGAGGTCATAACAACAATGGGTTTTTGGACATATTTTACATGAATCGCTAACGCGATTCATTCAATATGTCCATAAACCCATTGTTGTTATGACCTCATAAATGTTGAAAAAATAAAAATCATTCCTTAAATGACATTCAGGTATGATATTAATGCCATGAGACGATTGTTGACGTCATCATTATTATGACATCATAATTACTACGTTGAGAACACTGACCCTCCCTAGACAGAAGGTTGTTATATATCAATATATTATTTTAACTCTTTCTTTCTTCATCTAACTACATTTTATTTCCTAGCGCCCTGTTTGGCAACACCTTACTTTTGGCTTGAATTTTGAGCGTTCGACCAGGTTAGGAAGGCAATGGGTTCTGTCCCCATGCAGGCCGGGACATACCAAAGTCCTTAAAAATGGTAGTAGTTGTTATTCCCTGCTTAACGATCAGCATTTAGGGGAATGGCAACAACTGGTTCATCCGTTGTCAGTATAATGTGACCGGGCGGAATGCTGTGCTTGGTGCTTGGAGCCTTCGGCATGGCATTTCAGTGGGATAGCACTATAAAGGCGACATCAGATCCGCGCTATCACAAGGAGGCAATCACAACAACATACCCTGTCTCCTGCATACACACACGCAAGCACGCATACACTACAAACATAGAGGCACGTCCTTAAATTACCCTAGCTGTTAATAGGACGTTAAATTAAATTAAACAAAGCCAAACGTTCATAATTATACTCGTTATCTTACCGTGTTCCGAACGAATCGAACTTTTGTACTCCTCGGTATCTTCCCCGGCATTCTGAAAATATATTATTCACCTTTAATATTTATTCCTAACCTAAGTATATGTTGTGTTTACTTAATACACTTCTACTCTACTGACACAGGGTGTGGTACGCGATTATGCTCACCTATCTTCATGACGCGCGCTGAGTAGATATAAAAAACGCCTATAAAAAATACAGTGCTGAAATGAGTGACACTTTTTTTGCAGAAAAACATAAGACTGTCCAAATCACAATGCGTTTCGGCGCTACCTGTTTTCTACCAATTTCCGAAAAATTGCATAAAGTTACAATATGAAGACTCAACTTTGGAATCCTCCGGAAGTCAAGTGACAATAAGAGGTTCACTTAAGCATTGGAGTGCTTTCAGTTGGCATTAATGGGAAATATGAATGCCAACTGGACAAAGGCAATTTCAATGAAGCGCGCGTCCAGTTGGAAGTCATATTGCCTATGAATCTCAACTGAAAGCAGTTCAATACTTACATTTCCCATTTTTGGAATATTGGCATCTCATAAAAAACTAATTAATCTTATTATTATTCAGCATCTAGTTCAAATAATGTATGTATCGTGTATGTTCTTTTCAATGATTAGAACAGCCATCGCCCGGGGAGGGTCAGTGGTATCCAAAGTAACAATTATGACGTCATAATAACGACGACGTCAATAATCGGTCCATGGCGTGATGGTATTGTTGTCTCCGAGTCAAAGTTTTCAATGAAAGGTCCACATTGGTATGTTCCGATAGTTAAGTAAACAATGAAAATCTGTACCCCGCGAACGTCAACCCCACAATCAAAAATCGGCATTTGTAGCTCTCGGCAGTCGAGTTTACAATGGAAGTTCCACAGTAGTATAATCCGGAGGTAAAGTTTACTTTGGAATGTCCAAAGTGATATAACGTACGCATAGGTTATTGCGCATGCTTCTGCTGATACAAGCAGATATACTCGTGTAATCGCAACGTTTGGTTACATCTACTTGTTTTAACAAAAGAACATCGATACTCTAGATGTCTTAAATATTGTTAATAACTAACCTTAAATATTCTCCACTGTGAGTGCGCGAGATACTGTTCCTGTGACGTCGCGGGTTTGTCGAGGAGAGTTGAGGAGTCATAGTAAAGAGCTTCTCTCTTCCGGTCAATGCTCCTCTCTTCCAAACTCTCAAACGCGTCAGTAGGCTGGTCGTACAGGATATCCCCCAGGAGACTGCTCAAGTGGTCGTACCTTCACAAAAACGGCATTTAGTGCTTACTACGTCATACGATTATCCATACGTAATCAGAAAACAGTCTAAACATCTCATAAAGTTTTGTTGTAACTATCTTATTTATTTTTAATTGTATTTTCTTCTTTGATACAACAGCATGCACATGACAGCACGTCAAGCAGTCCTAAATACTCAAAGTAGTAAATTCACTAATTGTAGGGAGTCGGGAAAATGGGTCAGAGTAGAAGATAGAAAGAGATAAAGGAGGAAAACAAATCTTATCTTAATGTATGATACATTGGACGTGGAAAGTATGTTTGGAGTTATACGAATGCTATTCCGCAATATCATGTAATCTTATACTTAGGTGATATTTAATATAACAATAATTGGAGAATCAAGCATATAAGACAAAAACAAACAAAAACTAAACAACGTAAAAAAACAAATAAACAAAAAGCTAAATCATGTCTGGTTCAAAGTGCAACTCACAGATTGTCCCCGGTGTCTGTTGATGACGTCATAAGGTACATCTTTGCGTCGATGCATCTCCTTTCATCCTCAGGAACCGGAATTATTTTCTCTTCCTCTTCCTCGAACACATGTTCGCCCAGCTCACGTGCTTCCTCTTCACGCGATGGGAGGTCCCTCCTCCCCCGGACCTGGGGCGGTTGTTCCTTCATTCTCGTTGAGAATAAATCAAACTTTAAAAAACACTCTTGTGTTTATCACCACGTATTCTGCTGTTTTTAACTAATCCAGTCAAGTTCACAACTCATCCAAAGCACCGGCAGCCCTTATTAGTTAATACTTTTCCGACATCAATATGAATTACGACTATTTTCAATAATTCGGAGGTATATGTCTGTAATTATAGTCCCGTGCTAATTGGAGAGTTAAACATCGGTGTCGTTTTAACTCTTTAATTCTTCCTTTAGCAACAGCGTCGCGTTTTACCTAACAACAAGATAGTCGTCGAGGGTAGTATCGGGCCCCTTTGTATAATTTCTGTAACCCCATGACTTAGCTAGCTTAATCACTGAGTGTACAACGGGCGTAATCTCAGACCCTATATATTTGTACGTCCGGACAGGTAGCTGTAATATTAATCTCGAACCCCATACACCCGTATGTACAGACATGCACCCGTAATTCCTTCACCAATCGATAGGGTGTGTGCATTGCATTTGTGTTGTTTGCGGGATGGTTGCTATTACTGCGAGATCGCTCTATTAACAATATATTGCACGCCTGCTTAACTTTTAAGAAAATATTTAAATATCTAACTACCGAATTCTTTATATCTGAACAAAAATAGATTTAGCAGGGGAGAAATCAGCCAAGTGAATATGATTTCATGAAATTGTATAATCCATGTGCCCCATGCCATTGTTTTGACCTTCATAGCAAGGTCAATGGCATCATACGAGGTCAAAGGATGTGTTGAAGTGTTGATATTTGTTTCAGGATTTTGTTGTAATGTGGCAAGTGTAAACCTGAAAGTCAAAGCGCATGTCCTGATTAATTTTGCACTGTAACATCTTAGTCGGAAATGTGTTTTTGAGTAACAAACAAGTTGTTTGCGTAAGGGAAGAGCGTCATGGGATATCTGTTTACAGACAACTCCAGATTACTACCCGGAAAAGCACACCAATAAAAATTATAACATTAAAATAGCAATCACTTAAATCACTTCCGGTATATTTCAGAAATAATTGGTATAATTAACAAAGTCCGCGACGGCCAGAGTTAATTATTCTTCAACCATTTCAAATCCTGAGTTATATTTTCTGTGGGTTGATTATACATATTCTACGACGTAAAATTGAAATGAAAATGTGTCCTCCCGTCTTCCTCAGTGCCAATAAGCCTACATTATGCAAGGTTTCCAAGAAATTCCAATTATCTAAATTAGGGTGTTCTTTCGCACGTGCGAACATTTGTCACATGATGCGTTTGTCTTCATTTCATAAAGAGCTGTGGGGTTTTGTCATTACTGACGCGGTGGACAGTTGTCCTATTCAGCCTATTTAACCAGGGTAAATTCGGAAAGGATATATATATATATACATCATAATTTCCTGATTTATCGTAAATATGGTGAAATAAAAAGAACCAAAGAAGATGTATCGAGACCGCTGCCCTATCCTGACCTTTCACCCTAAGTTTTTGTGAAAGTCAACAACTAGTCAAAACTTGTCTTTATGAAAAACACTGTTTCAAATTTTGGGTCTGAGAACCTATTAGTTTCTCGATACAATAAACACTGACGTTGGCTAATGTGTCTACCGAGTGTTGATGTCGCACAGATTGTGTTGCTTTATTCCTGTAAAACGTCTCAAACAAATTTTGATTTAAACATGTTTTTATTTGCATCTAATATACAACAGGGATTGGGCACACGAGAGGAGGAGGGTCACAGCTTGGAGATACTTAATGTGAGATCGTGGTAGTGATGTTCTCCGACACAGACGGCACTGGTAACAAATGATTACCGCGAACTGTACATTTTACAATGCACGTCCTCAAGATATATTAAATCAAATTACCAAGGACAAATTACATTGATTTCAATTGTTACGATATTTCTTCATTTTCTGTATGCGACATAAATATAGAATGATGGTCGTCTGCTTGGGGATTGGTCGTCCCTGGTGTTCGTACCTACGAACAAAGAGATTTCATTAATGTGCGAATACTTCCGATATGAGGATACCAAACTGACGTTTACAAGTGGAGTGATACAAAAGGTGAGTGCTATCTAATTGTTAGAAAAGATTGTGTTTCATGCGCGCGTATTGTTGACTCTCTATTCTAACAAATTAAGCCTCTCGCGATTTGAATTATTCATGTTTAAGTGAGGATAATACATGATATACAGAAGGTGTTCCGAACAAAGAGGAAGGATTGGGTCAATTGGAGCTCCACAGACAAGTTCGGTACTGGTCAGTAATGGTTTTTTTCGCACGGCAAAAACCGCACTTTGTCTCGAGGGAAATGTAGGAAAATAATACTTGCTCCTTTCCCCCCGATTTCGTGACAGAGAGTACAATTGTTGCAATTTCCTTATCTTTGTATCTATATTGAGAGCTGCCCAATCGATATTTGCTAAATATATTATTTACTTCATTTGTAGTAAATAACAAATTTACAACCCAGATCACGCTGCGAATTTCATGTAATTTCAGTTATTTCATTTGGGTTTATACAAACACTTTGAAATAAGACCTAGAGAATCTTTATGACAGTCAACTGCCATTAAGTTCATAAAAAAATATCATAAATTTCTAAGAGAGATTTCTATTCACTCTAGTTTCTTTAAATCACAAGATTTTATATAAACAATTAATAACATATCGTATATAATTGCATTTATTGATACCTTAAATTCATTGAGAGAATCCTGGTTTCGTTGGTTCCTGCAGTTCTATTTAACACTCGTTTGGACAATGTCCGTAGATAAGAACGTTTAATTATCCTTTATTTAACAAGCAAATTCGTGGAATTTATGTCCCCCGCTTGCAGGAAATATTGTAGGTTAACATTATTGAGGTAAGGTTTAAACATGTGAATATCGTGGCGTTGAGACATAATGTATAGCTTGAAACTTGAAGAAAAAATATATGTACCTCATTGATTATCCGTAAATATGAACAAATCACATCGGTTGGAAAATTAACTTAGCACTAGGCGGATGTGCATACGGAATTTGGTTGAAACATCTGAACAATATCTACAGCAATTATCACACGAAAACCAAAGAGACAGAGGAACACAAACATTGTTATCAAGTTTGAAAGAATTTGGCTTATATTTGCTAGAGTTATTAAACGGAAACTTCAGATAATGACGTCAAGGGGCCATAACTCTACCAAATGGGGTGGTTGTCAAACTTGGCCGAGCCCATAATGCGTTGGACCTTGTTACAAAGTTTGAAGACAATCGGATAATATTTGCGAAAGTTAAAGAACAGAAAATGACGTTTTTCGTTATTCAAGGGGCCATAACTGAAAGTGGTTATCGAACTTGGCCGAACCCTTAAGGCATTTAACCATGTGACTAAGAATGAAGAAAATCGGTTAACATTTGTTGTAGTTATTGCACAGACACGAAAAGCAGCAGATAATGACGTTTTTCAGTATTCAAGGGGCCTTAACTCCGCCAAATGGGGTCCGCTGAAAGTGGTCAACAAACTTTGCTGAACTCTTAAGGCATTTAACCATGTGACCAAGTTTGAAGAAAGTCGGTTAACATTTGTTGTAGTAGTTGCACGGAAACGCAGCGTGACAGACAGACAGACAGACGGACGAACAAACCAAATAAATATCCCCCGTTTCGGTGAAAGCGGGGGATAGTAACAATGTAAAAAATTGGTCTCCGTCCGGACAGACATATATTTGTTGGAGTATTCTCTTCAAGTCCGTTATTCACTTTTTTTTCCTCGTGATATACTCTCATTAGTTGGATAAACTATATATGTGTATTTTTGTCTGTCGTTATAAAAATGCATTCCCTGGAGAGCTACGTTCTACCCTGATAAATTTAGACGTTTTCCTTAATAACGTTGTTTTATCGTCAGCTGTTCACCTTGATAGACATCTTTTTCACGTGGAGAGGAATTCGTTATGACCCCGTTCGAATACACAATCAACTTGAAGCGTTTCTCGTGGGATTTCTTCGGAAAATTGAATTTTTTGATGAAATAAAATTGGTATATGAACTTGCACTATCATCAGACATCTCGTATACTATCCGTATCTTACTGAGAAGTGTGGATTGATGTTTTTTTTGTCGTCGGTAACCATTTTATATTACGATATAGATGAAATGTATACAACAACTGTTCATGGTTATTTGTCGTCGGTAATAGCACATCGAACTTATTTATCTGTCAAATACAGGTAGTAAAACAGAGTATAGGACGAAAGTTCGTGAAGGTAAGGTTGCTGATACGTGCCATTTACTTAAGTAAACAAAATTAAACTGGAGAATAATACTACGTTTGACGTCAGCCATCTTTTATATAGCCGCGGATTGTTGGGGATTGTTTTGGAGATGACAGATGATTGGTAAGGTCGACAGTAGACAATGATACGATAGATACGGTAGATCTGTTATGAGAATGCTGATTGGTCGATATGTGTCACGTGTCTGCGCTATCCCCGATCACTGATACAATATTGATCGTGTTTTAATGAGCGTATTTTCGATAACATCACAAAAATCTAGTAACAAATATATCACTGAAATGGTCTGCATATACACAGCTCGACATTGATTTGCTGCAATATTAACTAGGCCTAAGTTAACGGAAATACAGATACTTCCAAAGGTCATAGGAATAGTGTATACGTATTGTCACAATGATTCCGAATGGTAGAAACTATCGATCCGTTCGGAAGGTCGCTTTATAGATTAAGTAGATTCCATGCATTTATTTGAAACGATGACGGTGATTGTCCAAAAGAAATTGATGAATAACGATCGCTGTGATTGGCTAACGCAAATACTTGGTGGATGTTAATAGTGTAAGCAATTTTTCTTACTCTATGTACAACGGATTAAGAGTCACCACGAAAGTAGATTTATCCTTGTTTGCTATCAAGTTCTTACCCGTTATTTCTATGCTGGAAACAAAAGTAGCGTCTTACGTATTTTCGGAGTTGAAATCATGACACGGCATAACTGATTTTAACTCTTTCAAAGGAACAAGCCAGTTTGTGGAGGTTTTGTACGAAACATTGTGTAGGGAGACAACTACAATTCAACGAAAACGAGAATAGCATATGTACGACAACAATTAGGTAGAGCAGTCTAGTGTTAGGCTACATTTACACTAACGAAATGCTGTGTACGTGTATCTTTACAAACACAAAATAAACATTAAAACGGTTCATATATCTAACACAATGTTATGTTAAGTATTTCATACATTTTTTAAATGGCCATGTCTAACCAGAATCTTACTGTACAACCAAGTCAAACTTCAAAATTATGACATAGCCACGTCTTTTGCCGTCAGGTAAATAAACGAACTCTAAAGTGGTGATGTTAATAAAGTCGTTCAAAGTGCACCTTGTCTCCTCGGCTTCACATCGGATTCCTGTAATCTAATTACTGGATGCTGCTATTTTGACCGCCAAACATGGCGGAATCTGGACACCACCATCTTGGATTACGTCATACTACCGCCTCCTTTACCGCCATCCTTGCGGGGGATTGGGGACTAATTAAAAAACATTCTTCTATGAGACGTCTCTCTTCAATGTAGACGTCACATCATCAATTGTCTGACTATTTCGTTAAAAGCACGTCACACTTCTATTCGACACGGTATACACCTTGAACAGCTATATATTACCTGAGAGATGTGCTGTTTACACACCGCAATCTTTTAGCTCCTGGAGGAAGCACTTTTAGTTTGTTATTCAGTAAAACCTTTTATTTTACAAACTTCGTAAAGTGGATCTAATTGACTGACAAAATAGTTTATGTTGAAAGCTGCACTTTCTTAAAAGCGAATAAACAATGCTTTTGTTAAAAACAGAAATAGCTTCTTATGTCCTAAATTGCAAAAATACATTGAATAGTTTTAAAGATGGCTTCTCATTCGCATTCCGAATTTTCAAGTTTCAACTATCACTATCTGGCTTTATTTGATATTTTGTACTCCATAGGTGTGAGGTAAAACGATCCGAGTACGATAAAGTCAGTTCCCCTGTTGTGCTTTCATACACTTCACAGTCCCATAATAAGGAACATGTTATTACAACTATCACCTCTAAAAATATTTATTTAAATCATTTTTTACGTACTCCATATAAATCATGCTGCATTAACAGACTCGAAATTTCAGTACTTCAGATATAAAATTAATTTATTAATCAAAATAAGAAAATGTAGTGGTTTAACTCGTGACCGAGTCACTACCAGCCTTGCAATGATAAAAATGGTTCTAACCTTGAGTTATAAACACACAGAATCAAAATGAAATATGATAAACTTGACAATAGAAGTAAATCTATACCAGAAAATTCAACTCTAGAACAAAACCTTTTTCTTAACGACCATAACTGGTGAAGTGGTAACATTAACAATGAAATATCTGTGTATTTTTTTGTTGGTTAAATATATGTTATTGTTGAAAGCAATGGCTAAGCACAAGTTGTGAAACTTATAAAAGTGTTTTCCCTACATATACCCTCACATAAACACATATATATATATATTGATACCAAGAAATTACATGTAGTGTTCGTGATAGACATGTCTGTTTGAAAGGTAATTGGAGGCACATGGAACCTCAACATGATCATCGTTTATTAGTTAGAGTGACAGATAACACAAGGTTTGGAATGAGAAGTTTAGAACCTTTGTGTACTCAATATAATAGCGCCGGAGTTGTGTTAATAAATTCTCCTCTCTCTAATAGTGTTCGTTGCCGATTAAAAGAATCTTTTAAACTAATTATTACTAATTAGAGAGGTAAATATATTGCTCACAAAGGAAGACAATGTTGGGCGTCATCATTGGCGTGTCCACCGGCATAAGCGGTCGAGTGTATTAGATTAGCTATGAAACGAGAGTTTTACATTGGTGCTGATGTTTAATTAATTTAACATTTAATTTGTGTTCGCGTACTCGTGACCTGAGGTAAAAGACAGATGCATTACGTCGACCATTTTACGCCTTGGAAAATTCTAAATCTGATTAAATGTTGGTACATGTTTATAGCAGTTGCAAGGACACCTATTGCTTATCTATCATAGTAGTCTATGGTAAACGGTTCGTATGTTTTGTTTCAAGTCTATGATTGATTATTGGGGATGGTAGTCATCAGAATTCTTCAGGATATGTTACTGATGGCAAAATATCTTAAGTTGAACAGATCAATGCTATTGTTGGGTTTATATAAAGAGGTTCAACGTGCAGCGGTTGTATAAAGAAAAGGTCCAAGTATGGTATATAGCTGTGTGCTATAAATATATAGGTATGTAGGCTGATCCAATGACCAGATACAGCTGTGTAACCATCACTATACAGATGGCTTTTATATATACTAAGTAACTGATATAAGTGTACCTCATTGAGTTAACTGTCATGTTGTATTAACTCTGTGACTAATATTATAGACAGAGAAACCTACTCTTCTAATATGAGACACATGCAATAAGAGGCCGTACTTAAAACAGCCACTTCCCGTAACTAAATCTATATGTAGAGACCGGTTGCAATAAGAGAACACTTTATGGACGGTGTTTTCTATTTTGGTCAGGTTATGAGGTGATGACTGCTGTTGAGATCACCTTGGCCATCTCGTAACGTGAGCAAAATAGAAAACTATTCCTGATATTTAATCCATTAAAACGCATCCACCAACGATAGCCGTTTTTAGTGCAGTGATTCATCGTTGAGGTACAGTTAGCAATACTTCCGCCCATACGTTAAGGCAGTGGGTTCTATCCCTAGGCGGGGACGTACCATTATTTTTTAAATTGCCATATATATCTATTACCGACTGATTTGACACCAGGGTAAGCGTAACGACTGGTTAACCCGACAACAATAGATACTGTAGAGTACTGTGCTGGCTGCCTTGAGTAAGTATTTCAGTGAGGTAGCCCTCAGAAGTAGGCATCAGATCCGCGCTCAATCTTTACCCAGAGTTGTCGTTCCTTACATTCACTAACACCCCTGTCAACGGCTAAATGCCAAGAATCGTGGTAAGATATTGAAAATCCATTTTAACTGAAATTATTCAGTCTTTCAGCAATGTTTTACATTACAAATTCATTAAAAACTTCACTTCTCCAAAATATGTCACCGTACGACATTTTCAACACATGAAACTGATTGGATGATATTTGTATGCACAGTTAGGAATATATTATCACGTGACAATTACTGTTAACGGTTTTATACACAAGTGTCCATCTTGTTGTGCATATATATGCTGTATAGATTCCTTATGTTACACAATGTGTCGTAGAGATTCTAAAACATCTGTCGCGTACATGTACCAGACAAGACATAGCCCAGTATGTGCGGTTCCTTAGAACGTTTTGTCGTGCATCTGTAATGTCACGAACTATTATACCCCAGTATTTACTGGTCCTTCAGACAACTGCATTCTAATTAGCGGAGCATGAGTTTCCTCTGGCCCTGACACGAGATTTATTAGACCCGCATCAGACAACCATCTGTCAAAATGCCGAAGTCTGGTGTCAGGGCAAGATGAAACCCGAGGTAGTTCCAGTTATGCGAACAGCGCGTTCCAAAGTACGTTTCCGCAAGTACAAATCTAGTAATCTAATAGAAAAATGAAATTATCTTTTTTTCGGAATAAATCTCTACGGCTCCGGCGTAAAAAGAAACGAAACAATGCGGCTTATTACTGTACAAGTTTTACACACTGTGACATTACTCGAAGTCAGTAATACTATGATAGACTGATTAAATAGGGTTTAACTTGTTATACATAAGCCAATTGGATTGACTTCTTCAACGAAATCCTTATAAAGGNAACAATATGCCGTGGCCTGTTGAAAACGAAAAATTAACGATTATGTACTGAAATTCGAAATGATGTCCAGTGGGCATCTTTAGCCTGGGGTATCGTTGATGCCGTTTTGCATGTGGATACCTAAGAAGATGCCCAGTTGTGGTATAGGTGTGAAAAAGTGGCATAAGAACTATTATGTTAGGTACATTTGAATATCAAACTAGCCCAATATTGCGCCAGCCCAACATTGGTCCAGTCCAATATTGGGCTAGCCCAATATTGAATAAGTAACCAACTTCACGCTGGTATACAGGCCGCCATAATGGATCCAACTTGGTATACCCTCAAATGAGACGTTACCGTCGAACCTGCCCGTTCTGGCCGAACGTCATTTAGCGGATCGCCTAGTTTTCATCGGTACAACCGTTCAGGAACGTTCCGCTAAATTGAACACGATGCTGTCCTGGTTCTGTGACGTCACATGCTATTATAATGTACGTCTGACGTCATATCCCAAAGACAATTTGTATTGCATCTTTGATAGCGTAGTGTATCATACACTGTTTGGCAGGGTCCTTAGGTCAACTTTCTGAGGAAATATAAAGCAAAATCAATTTGGTTTCCAAACAATGCCTCAAGTCCGACCCCAATGCGACGTGTCGGAGGCATGTCTGATGTGCTTTGTTGTGCTATATCAACGGCTAAAGGATACTGTAAACGGACTACTACAAATCGACATCACTCGCTTTGTATTCAGTTTTTGTGAAAAGTAGTTTGTAAATGGCATCGAGAATACTTTCTGGATGATGGTCTTCATATTAAAAAAGTCCTAGATATACTTTCATAGGGAGATTAAACTTCAAAAAATTACATTTGTTATAGAATTCGTACGGTGATAGTCACATATGTGTCCGAAATTGCTATTTGTTTATTTGTTTCCTGTTCCTCTGACCGTCCGTCCGTCTGTCTCTGCTTAATGATTTTTAACACAACGTTACCAGCCATCTGTGTATTTACTCCTATCCCGTAGGAACATAATTATACATGTACGACTTAAGACAACACTTTTAAAGTAAATCTAGATACGGGTTACGCAACATCCCAACCTTTAGTGTTCCTCTACAACAGTAATCTAGATCACATCGACCCGGTGCCGTTCGGTATTCCTTTAAATTCAGTCTTGATTACCTAGAAGCCATCGACTCATTCTTATCCATTCTGTGTTCCTCTTACACAGTGCTCTAGATGTCAGCGACTCCCGTCTTTTCAGTGTTCCTCTGAGATAATGTTTATCTAGATGTCACATACTACCCCCATGTGGTGTTCCCCAGAGATAATATTTATATAGATGTCACCTACTACCCCCATGCGGTGTTCCCCCGAGATAATATTTATCTAGATGTCACCTACTACCCCCATGCGGTGTTCCCCTGAAATAATATTTATCTAGATGTCACCTACTACCCATGCGGTGTTCCCCCGAGATAATATTTATCTAGTTGTCACCTACTACCCCATGTGGTGTTCCCCTGAGAAAATATTTATCTAGGTATCATCTACTACCCCATGTGGTGTTCCCCTGAGATAATGTTTATCTAGATATCATCTACTTCCCCATGTGGTGTCCCCCCTGAGATAATATTTATCTAGATATCATCTATTACCCTATGTGGTGTTCCCCTGAGATAATATTTATCAAGATGTCACCTTCTACCCATGCGGCGTTCCCCCGAGATAATATTTATCTAGATCTAGATGTCACCTATTACCCCCATGCGGTGTTCCCCTGAGATAATATGTATCTAGTTGTCACCTACTACCCCATGTGGTGTTCCCCTGAGATAATATTTATCTAGATATCATCTACTACCCTCATGTGGTGTTCCCCTGAGATAATATTTATATAGTTGTCACCTACTACCCCATGCGGTGGGCCCCTGAGATAATATTTATCTAGTTGTCACCTACTACCCCATGTGGTGTTCTCCTGAGATACTATTTATCTAGATATCATCGACTACCCCATGTGGTGTTCCCCTGAGATAATATTTATCTAGTTGTCACCTACTACCCCATGTGGTGTTCTCCTGAGATACTATTTATCTAGATATCATCGACTACCCCATGTGGTGTTCCCCTGAGATAATATTTATCTAGATGTAACCTATTACCCCCATGCGGTGTTCCCCCGAGATAATATTTATCTAGTTGTCACCTACTACCCCATGTGGTGTTCCCTTGAGATAAAATTTATCTAGATATCATCTACTACCCTCATGTGGTGTTCCTCCGAGATAATATTTATCTAGATGTCACCTACTACCCATGCGGTATTCCCCCGAGATTATATTTATCTAGATGTCACCTACTACCCCCATGCGGTGTTCCCCCGAGATAATATTTATCTAGATGTCACCTACTACCCCAATGCGTTGTTCCCCTGAGATAATATTTATCTTGTTGTCACCTACTACCCCATGTGGTGTTCCCCTGAGATAATATTTATCTAGTTGTCATCTACTACCCTCATGTGGTGTTCCCCCGAGATAATATTTATCTAGATATCACCTACTTCCCCCATGCGGTGTTCCCCTGAGATAATATTTATCAAGATGTCACCTACTACCCATGCGGTGTTCCCCCGAGATAATATTTATCTAGTTGTCACCTACTACCTCATGTTGTTTTCTCCTGAGATAATATTTATCTAAATATCATCTACTACCCTCATGTGGTGTTCCCCTGAGATAATATTTATCTAGATATCATCTACGACCCGCATGTGGTGTACCCCTGAGAGAATATTTATATAGTTGTCACCTACTACCCTTATGTGGTGTTCCCCTGAGATAATATTTATATAGTTGTCACCTACTACCTCATGTGGTGTTCCCCCGAGATAATATTTATCTAGATATCATCTACGACCCTCATGTGGTGTACCCCTGAGATAATATTTATATAGTTGTCACCTACTACCCCCATGCGGTGTTCCCCTGAGATAATATTTATATAGTTGTCACCTACTACCTCATGTGGTGTTCCCCCGAGATAATATTTATCTAGATATCACCTACTTCCCCCATGTGGGGTTCCCCTGAGATAATATTTATCAAGATGTCACCTACTACCCATGCGGTGTTCCCCCGATATAATATTTATCTAGATCTACATGTCACCTACTACCCCATGCGGTGTTCCCCTGAGATAATATTTATCTAGATGTCACCTACTACCCATGCGGTGTTCCCCCGAGATAATATTTATCTAGATATCACCTACTTCCCCCATGCGGTGTTCCCCCGATATAATATTTATCTAGATATCACCTACTTCCCCCATGCGGTGTTCCCCTGAGATAATATGTATCTAGTTGTCACCTACTACCTCATGTGATTTTCTCCTGAGATAATATTTATCTAGTTTTCACCAACTACCCTATGTGGTGTTCCCCTGAGATAATATTTATATAGTTGTCACCTACTACCCCATGTGGTGTTCCCCTGAGATAATATTTATCTAGTTGTCATCTACTACCCTCATGTGGTGTTCCCCCGAGATAATATTTATCTAGACATCACCTACTTCCCCCATGCGGTGTTCCCCTGAGATAATATTTATCAAGATGTCACCAACTTCACATGCGGTGTTCCCCCGAGATAATATTTATCTAGATGTAGATGTCACCTATTACCCCCATGCGGTGTTCCCCTGAGATAATATGTATCTAGTTGTCACCTACTACCCCCATGCGGTGTTCCCCCTTAGATAATATTTATCTAGATATCACCTACTTCCCCCATGCGGTGTTCCCCTGAGATAATATGTATCTAGTTGTCACCTACTACCCCCATGCGGTGTTCCCCCTTAGATAATATTTATCTAGATATCACCTACTCCCCCCATGCGGTGTTCCCCTGAGATAATATTTATCTAGTTGTCACCTACTACCTCATGTGGTGTCCTCTGAGATAATATTTATAAAGATGTCACTGCTACTACTACCCCCATGCGGTGTTCCCCTGAGATAATATTTATCTAGATGTCACCTACTACACCCATGCGTTTTCCCCTGAGATAATATTTATCTAGATGTCATCTACTACCCCATGCGGAGTTCCCCCGAGATAATATTTATCTAGATGTCACATACTACCCCCATGCGGTGTTCCCCCGAGATAAAATTTATCTAGATGTCATCTACTACCCCTATGTGGTGTTCCTCTGAGATAATATTTATGTAGATGTCACCTACTACCCCCATGTGGTGTTCCCCTGAGATAATATTTATCTAGATGTCACCTACTACTCATGTGGTGTTCCCCTTAGATAATATTTATCTAGATCTAGATGTCACCTATTACCCCCATGCGATGTTCCCCCGAGATAATATTTATCTTGATCTAGATGTAACCTATTACCCCATGTGGTGGACCCCTGAGACAATATTTATCTAGTTGTCACCTATTACCCCATGTGGTGTTCCCCTGAGATAATATTTATCTAGATATCAAGTACTACCCTATGTGGTGTTCCTCCGAGATAATATTTATCTAGATCTAGTTGTCACCTATTACCCCATGTGGTGTTCCCCTGAGATAATATTTATCTAGATATCATCTACTTCCCCATGTGGTGTTCCCCTGAGATAATATTTATCTAGATACCATCTACAACCCTCATGTGGTGTTCCCCTGAGATAATATTTATCTAGTTGTCACCTACTACCCCATGTGGTGTTCCCCCGAGAAAACATTTATCTAGTTGTCACCTACTACCCTAATGTGGTGTTCCCCTGAGATAATATTTATCTAGTTGTCACCTACTACCCCATGTGGTGTTCCCCTGAGATTATATTAATCTAGTTGTAACCTACTACCCCATGTGGTGTTCCCCCGAGAAAACATTTATCTAGTTGTAACCTACTACCCCATGTGGTGTTCCCCTGAGATAATATTTATCTAGTTAATACCTACTACCCTCATGTGGTGTTCCCCTGAGATAATATTTATCTAGATGTCACCTTCTACCCCATGTGGTGTTCCCCCGAGAAAATAATTATCCAGTTGTAACATACTACCCCATGTGGTGTTCCCCTGAGATAATATTTATCTAGTTGTCACCTACTACCCTTATGTGGTGTTCCCCTGAGATAATATTTATCTAGATATCATCTACTACCCTCATGTGGTGTTCCTCCGAGATAATATTTATCTAGATCTAGTTGTCACCTACTACCCCATTTGGTGTTCCCCTGTGATAATATTTATCTAGATGTCACCTTCTACCCCAATGCGGTGTTCCCCTGAGATAATATTTATCTGGTTGTCACCTGCTACCCCATGTGGTGTTCCTCCGAGATAATATTTATTTAGATGTCACCTACTACCCATGCGGTGTTACCTCGAGATTATATTTATCTAGATATCATCTACTACCCCATGTGGTGTTCCCCCGAGATAATATCTATCTAGATGTCATCTACGTCCGTCATGTGGTGTCCCCCTGAGATAATCGTTATCTAGATATCACCTACTACCCTCATGCGGTGTTCCCCGAGATAATATTTATCAAGATGTCATCTACTACCCATGTGGTGTTCCCCTGAGATAATCGTTATCTAGATATCACATACTACCCCCATGCGGTGTTCCCCTGAGATAATATTTATCTAGATGTCACCTACTACTCATGTGGTGTTCCCCTTAGATAATATTTATCTAGATCTAGATGTCACCTTCTTCCCCCATGCAGTGTTCCCCTGAGATAATATTTATCTAGTTGTCATCTACTACTCCAAGTGGTGTTCCTCTGAGATAATATGTATCTAGTTGTCACCTGCTACCCCATGTGGTGTTCCTCCGAGATAATATTTATCTAGATGTCACCTACTACCCATGCGGTGTCTCCCTGAGATAATATTTATCTAGATGTCACCTACTACCCCCATGCGTTTTCCCCTGAGATAATATTTATCTAGATGTCACCTACTACTCATGTGGTGTTCCCCTTAGATAATATTTATCTAGATCTAGATGTCACCTTCTTCCCCCATGCAGTGTTCCCCTGAGATAATATTTATCTAGTTGTCACCTACTACCCTCATGTGGTGTTCCCCCTGAGATAATATTTATCAAGATGTCACCTACTACCCATGCGGTGTTCCCCCGAGATAATATTTATCTAGATCTAGATGTCACCTTCTTCCCCCATGCAGTGTTCCCCTGAGATAATATTTATCTAGTTGTCACCTACTACCCCAAGTGGTGTTCCCCTGAGATAATATGTATCTAGTTGTCACCTACTACCCCATGTGGTGTTCCCCTGAGATAATGTTTATCTAGATATCATCTACTTCCCCATGTGGTGTCCCCCCTGAGATAATATTTATCTAGATATCATATACTACCCCATGTGGTGTTCCACCGAGATGATATTTATCTAGATGTCATCTACTACCGTCTTGTGGTGTCCCCCTGATATAATCGTTATCTAGATATCACCTACTACCCCCATGCGGTGTTCCCCTGAGATAATATTTACCTAGTTGTCACCTACTACCCATGTGATGTCCCCCTGAGATAATATTTATCTAGATATCATATACTACCCCATGTGGTGTTCCACCGAGATAATATTTATCTAGATGTCATCTACTACCGTCTTGTGGTGTCCCCCTGAGATAATCGTTATCTAGATATCACCTACTACCCTCATGCGGTGTTCCCCCGAGATAATATTTATCAAGATGTCATCTACTACCCATGTGGTGTTCCCCTGAGATTATATTTATCTAGATGTCACCTACTACCCATGCGGTGTCTCCCTGAGATAATATTTATCTAGATGTCATCTACTACCCATGTGGTGTTCCCCTGAGATAATATTTATATAGATATCACATACTACCCCCATGCGGTGTTCCCCTGAGATAATATTTATCTAGTTGTCACCTGCTACCCATGTGATGTTCCCCTGAGATAATATTTATCTAGATATCATCTACTACCACATGTGGTGTTCCTCTGAGATAATATTTATCTAGATATCATCTACTACCCTCATAGGGCGTCCCCCTGAGATCATATTTATCTAGATATCATCTGCTACCCTCATGTGTTGTCTCCCTGATATAATATTTATGTAAATATCATCTACTACCCTATGTGGTGTTCCCCTGAGATAATATTTATATAGTTGTCACCTACTACACCCATGCGGTGTTCCCCTGAGATAACATTTATCTAGTTGTCACCTACTACCCATGTGATGTTCCCCTGAGATAATATGTATCTAGTTGTCACCTACTACCTCATGTGGTCTTCTCCTGAGATAATATTTATAAAGATGTCACTGCTACTACTACCCCCATGTCGTGTTCCCCTGAGATAACATTTATCTGAGATAATATTTATCTAGTTGTCACCTACTACCTCATGTGGTCTTCTCCTGAGATAATATTTATAAAGATGTCACTGCTACTACTACCCCATGTGGTGTTTCCCTGAGATAATATTTATCAAGATGTCACCTACTACCCATGCGGTAGTAGGTGACATCTTGATAAATATTATCTCAGATAAATGTTATCTCAGGGGAACCCCGCATGGGTGTAGTAGGTGGCAACTATATAAATATTATCTCAGGGAAACACCACATGGGGTAGTATATGATATCTAGATAAATTTTATCTCATGGGAACACCACATGGGGGTAGTGGTAGCAGTGACATCTTTATAAATATTATCTCAGGGGAACACCACATAAGGGTAGTAGGTGACAACTAGATAAATATTATCTAGATGTCACCTACTACCCATGCGGTATTCCCCTGAGATAATATGTATCTAGTTGTCACCTACTACCTCATGTGGTCTTCTCCTGAGATAATATTTATTTAGTTGTCACCTACTACCCCATGTGGTGTTCCTCTGAGATAATATTTATAAAGATGTCACTGCTACTACTACCCCCATGTCGTGTTCCCCTGAGATAACATTTATCTAGTTGTCACCTACTACCTCATGTGGTCTTCTCCTGAGATAATATTTATATAATATTTATCTGGTTGTCACCTGCTACCCCATGTGGTGTTTCCCTGAGATAATATTTATCAAGATGTCTCATACTACCCCCATAAGATAATATTTATCTGGTTGTCACCTACTACCCTCATGTGGTGTTCCTCCGAGATAATATTTATCTATATCTAGATATCACCTACTTCCCCCATGCGGTGTTCCCCCGATATAATATTTATCTAGATCTAGATGTCACCTATTACCCCCATGCGATGTTCCCCCGAGATAATATTTATATAGTTGTCACCTACTACCCATGCGGTATTCCCCTGAGATAATATTTATTTAGTTGTCACCTACTACCTCATGTGGTCTTCTCCTGAGATAATATTTATTTAGTTGTCACCTACTACCCATGCGGTAGTAGGTGACATCTTGATAAATATTATCTCAGGGGAACACCGCATGGGGAAAGTAGGTGATACGTACATAACCCTAATGTATAAGCCCTCAGAATGTGTACATAACGTTAATGTATACGTTCTTTCAATGTTTACATCTGTACACCTTTTAAGAGCTTATACATTAAGGCTATGTACACCTTTTAAGAGCTTATACATTAAGGCTATGTACACCTTTTAAGAGCTTATACATTAAGGCTATGTACACCTTTTAAGGGCTTATACATTAAGGTTATGTACACCTTTTAAGGGCTTATACATTAAGGTTATGTACACATTCTGAGGGCTTATACATTAAGATTATGTACACCTTTTAAGGGCTTATACATTAGGGTTATGTACACCTTTTAAGGGCTTATACATTAGGGTTATGTACACCTTTTAAGGGCTTATACATTAAGGTTATGTACGTTTTCTGAGGGCTGATACATTAACGTTATGTACACATTCTGAGGGCTTATATATTAACGTTATGTACACATTCTGAGGGCTTATACATTAACGTTATGTACACATTCTGAGGGCTTATACATTAGGGTTATGTACGTTTTCTGAGGGCTGATACATTAACGTTACATGTATGTACACATTGGGAGAGCCCACACATTACCGTTATGATGTAAACATTGAAAGAACGTATACGTTAACGTTATGTATACAATAGAACGGCTTAAATATCAACTGTTGGTTTACATGCTAAATCAATGTATGTTTACGTTCCATGTATATTGAGATGACGACGTTTGTTTATCTTGTTTCCAATAAATGTTCTCTTCTGATCGAAGGCCAGACGCTTTACAATCAGTGCACAAGTACAGCAGCACTGGTAATATTTACGTACGATGACCCTCTGCTATATATGGGAGAATCAAAAATAATATTGCAACCAACCTTTATTTTTCATTGATTAGAACTTCCTCCTTTTTTTTTTTTTTATCAAGGTAGCCGTTCTTTAAGTTGGTCCCGCATGATTCTTTTGCCCGCAGAATGCAGATATTGCAAAATATTTGAAATTGTTTGGAGTTAACTAACACGATTTTTATCACAAATTCAATATCTTAGCTTCCTGAAAGTCATTTATCTGTAAAAAGTCTGTAGAGAGTGTAAATGATTCTGCAAGATATGAATTTGCTGTGAAGGATATTTCGTTTGATTACTTTGCCATGCTTTCATCATTAGTTTTGTTGAGTTCGGAGGTTTTGAATTATTAATGTGAAGCAGGTCGAAGAAACATAACTTGCTGTCTATAACTCTCTGTACGGGGCAACATGTATCTTGAACGTTATAAATTAGTTGAGAAATAAAGATGTGTAGCTTTCTGTCCATACTATAGTTTAGAGAGGAAGTGTAGCTTTCTGTCTATACCACAGTTTAAA
>NW_018407496.1:759576-760072 GCF_002113885.1 Mizuhopecten yessoensis
GTCACCTACTACCAATGCGGTGTTCCCCTGAGACAATATTGATATAGATATCATCTACTGCCTTATGTGGTTTTCCCCTGAGATAATATTTATCTAGATGTCACCTACTACCCATGCGGTGTTCCCCTGAGATAATATTTATTTAGTTGTCCCCTACTACCCATGTGATGCTCCCCTGAGATAATATTTATCAAGATGTCACCTACTACCCATGCGGTGTTACCCCTAGATAATATTTATCTAGATCTAGATGTCACCTATTACCCCCATGCGATGTTCCCCCGAGATAATATTTATCTAGATCTAGATGTCATCTATTACCCCCAAGTGGTGTTCCCCTGAGATAATATTTATCTATATATCATCTACTAACTTCATGTGGTGTTCCTCCGAGATAATATTTATCTAGATCTAGATGTCATCTATTACCCCCAAGTGGTGTTCCCCTGATATAATATTTATCTATATATCATCTACTACCCTCATGTGGTGTTCC
>NW_018407496.1:761129-761499 GCF_002113885.1 Mizuhopecten yessoensis
CATGTGGTGTTCCCCTGAGATAACATTTATCTATATATCATCTACTACCCTCATGTGGTGTTCCTCCGAGATAATATTTATCTAGATATCATCTACTACCCCATGTCTATTACCCCCATGTGGTGTTCCCCTGAGATAATATTTATAAAGTTGTCACCTACTACCCCCATGCGGTGTTCCCCTGAGATAATATTTATCTAGATGTCACCTTCTACCCATGTGATGTTCCCCTGAGATAATATTTATCTAGATATCATCTACTACCCCATGTGGTGTTCCCCTGAGATAATATTTATTTAGATATCTACTACCCTCATGGGGCGTCCCCCTGAGATAATATTTATCTAGATATCATCTATTACCCTCATGT
>NW_018407496.1:762783-763286 GCF_002113885.1 Mizuhopecten yessoensis
TCCTGAGATAATATTTATCTAGTTGTCACCTACTACCCATGCGGTGTTCCCCTGAGACAATATTTATCTCGATGTCACACACTACCCCCATGCGGTGTTTCCCGAGATGATTTTTATCTAGTTGTCACTTACTACCCCCATGTGGTGTTCCCCTGAGACAATATTTATCTCGATGTCACACACTACCCCCATGCGGTGTTTCCCGAGATGATTTTTATCTAGTTGTCACTTACTACCCCCATGTGGTGTTCCTCTGAGATAATATTTATCTCGATGTCACACACTACCCCCATGCGGTGTTTCCCGAGATGATTTTTATCTAGTTGTCACTTACTACCCCCATGTGGTGTTCCCCTGAGATAATATTTATCTAGTTGTCACCTACTACCCCAGGTGGTGTTCCCCTGAGATAATATTTATCTAGTTGTCACCAACTACCCCATGCGGTGTTCCCCTGAGACAATATTTATCTAGATATCATCTACTACCCTATGTGGTGTTCC
>NW_018407497.1:0-505 GCF_002113885.1 Mizuhopecten yessoensis
TACAAAGTCATATCAACATTAATTCAGTATATATACAAAGTAATACCATCATTAATTCAGTATATATACAAAGTCATACCAAATTAATTCAGTATTTATACAAAGTCATATCAACATTAATTCAGTATATATACAAAGTCATATCAACATTAATTCAGTATATATACAAAGTCATAACAACATTTATTCAGTATATATACAAAGTCATACAAAATTAATTCAGTATATATACAAAGTCATACCAACATTAATTCAGTATATATACAAAGCCATATCAACATTATTTCATTATATTTACAAAGTCATACCAAATTGATTCAGTATATGTATAAAGTCATACCAAATTAATTCAGTATATAAACACAGTCATTCCAACATTAATTCAGTATATATACAAAGTCATACCAACATTATTTCAGTATATATANATTAATTAAGTATATATACAAAGTCATACCAAATTAATTCAGTATATTTACATATTCATACCAAATATTTCAGTATA
>NW_018407497.1:12848-13320 GCF_002113885.1 Mizuhopecten yessoensis
TATATGTGATTATACTATCAATTCACTAGACACACACTCTCAAAATCAAACAATATGTGATTTTACTACCAATTGACTAGACACACACGCTCACGCTCCAACAATATGTGATTTTAATACCAATTGACTAGACACAACCTCTCACAATCAACCAATAGGTGATTATACTAACAATTGACTAGACATACACTCTCACAATCAAACAATAGGAGATTATACTATCAATTGACTAGACACACACCTTCACATTCCAACAATATGTGATTTTAATACCAATTGACAAGACACACACTCTCACAATCAAACAATAGGGGATTATACTACCAATGGACTAGACACACACTCTCACAATAAAACAATAGGTTATTATACTAACAATTGAGTAGACACACACCCTCACAATCCATCAATAGGTGATTATACTAATAATTGAGTAGACACACACCCTCACAATCCATCAATAGGTGATTAT
>NW_018407497.1:15121-15596 GCF_002113885.1 Mizuhopecten yessoensis
TACTAGACACACACTCACAAAAAACAATATGTGATTATACTACCAATTGACTAGACACACTCACAATCAAACGGAATGAGATTATACTATCAATTGACTAGACACACACCCTCACAATCAAACCATATGTGATTTAATTACCAATTGACTAGACGCACACTCTCACAATCAAACAACATGTGATTTTACTACGAATTGACTAGACAGACACACACTCACAATCAAACGGAAAAAGAGTATACTATCAATTGACTACACACACACCCTCACAATCAAACAATAGGTGATTTTACTACCAATTGACTAGACACACACTCACAATCAAACGGAAGGAGATTATACTATCAATTGACTAGACACACTCTCACAATCAAACAATAGGTGATTTTACCACCAATTCACTAGACACACACTCTCACAATCAAACGGAAGGAGATTATACTACCAATTGACTAGACACACACTCTCACAATCA
>NW_018407498.1:0-505 GCF_002113885.1 Mizuhopecten yessoensis
TAACAAGTTTTGAAGACGGGCATCCGTCAATACCCTTAGCACGATTATAGAGAATGGCTCGCTACCAGGAAATTTTGCTTTCTGAATTAGCCGCGATCTCTATCAATTTTGAAACGTACTCAGTTTTCGGAAGATGGAGCAAAGCACTGTCAAACGACGATGAGGATGAAATTGGATCCTGAGAAAGTATGTTTTCCGAAGACATAACGGCACGCACAATAGATAATGCAATAAATAATACCTTACAGTTAATAATAAGGGGTATAGATTGTCCACCGTGCGAAGGCGCGATAAAACTCCATGTCAGTGTGGCGGATCAGTAGAGCGTGACGAGATTTTGCCCATCACTGTAGTCTATAGTGACGCTATATATATACATATACAGGTAAAGTTTACTACGGTATATATATAAACAACAGTATATATATAGAGCGTCAACAAACAGATGGTCAAAACTCACGTAGAGGGACTGCGGAACACGGTACTGTAATACTCGTCCATATGT
>NW_018407498.1:1468-3770 GCF_002113885.1 Mizuhopecten yessoensis
ATTTATGTATGAGCAGACAAAGCTTGACTTATATATTGCCTTTAATATATCCCTCTTTTGTTCCTTGTGCTTGATTTCAAACTGTCGCATATATACTTGTCCCATACAATGTCAATTCTCGTGACGTTTTCCAGTTGCCCTTTTATGTACTTCACAAAAACTTCTGAATATTCTTGGAACGTTGTCGCTTCACCTGGTTTTAGAATGTTCACAATAGCCGCTCCATCGAACAACTTGGCATCAACATTGGGTGTACTATCCTGTGTGTTACAATGGGTTTCCAGACATGTTAGCAATGGTGATTTTGTGCCCGACCTCATGGTACCAAAATGTGACAGAGCAGGTGGATAAGCCTGGTTTTCGTGGCGAAAGAATTCGTCGAGGTCACACCCACGTACCTGACAGGACACATAGAGTTGTGAGAATAGGGAGCAGCTTTTCCTCAGAGAATTAATGTGTAGTTTTTCCTTATTTACTTCCCGTGCTGGTGGGCATCTTAATAATGGCAGCTTGTTTCTCTTCAGAGTTGCAAAGACAGATTCAGTTTTTTGGATCAACCTCTTTGCTACAAACTCCTCAAACTGTTCCAGCCCAATCCGGTCAATGTTACGTACTGTTGTTGCTACTTGTACATCTGCAATGTTTCTGCTATTCAAGATGACAAAGTCCGAACTTTCCTCAATAAATGGGATTCCCATTCTGCTCATTACATCAACGAGTGCTGTGACTTGGTTCTGAAATGTGGCCTGCGTGTGTCTTGTCTGTTCGTGATGCTGAGTATGGGAATCCGGATTTCGCGACTGCTGCATCAATTCCTGTGACGTCTCAAAGTCTTGAATGACTCTGGCTATCTCGGGTCCTGATACCATCCAACGCAGCAATTTTGACGTGTTTTCTGTGAGACCTACAGCACCACCATCACTTTTTACGCATTTATTGTTCTGTTCGTGAGCCTGATCTATCGGTATTGCCGAAAAAGCTCTGGGGGATTTCCGTACAACAAATTTGCCATTCTGGAATGCTGTTTCAACTGCTGGGTGTTTGACTGGGAGAGATACCATGTCACGAATATGGACAGGAAGCCATCGTGCATAATTTGTGTGATCTAATGCAAAAAACCACGGAATAATCTTCATCAGGACGTCTTTATACAGCTTGAAGTTTCCTGTTCGTAATGATTCTACAAATGTAAGAATGTTCAACTCAAACTCCAGTGTTTTTACCCAGTATTGGAATGTTGGACTTTCAGCACTTCGTTTTGCTCTCCAGTTCTCAAAGGTTAACTGTTCTTCGCCACACCTTACTGTGTACTCAGTAAATGCCTTTTGCATCAGGATGTGGAGACTGCTTGCTGTTACCTGGTGGGCATGGCGCGTTCTGGATATGTGTGTTGCCTTTAAGGTGGCTCCACACATCGTCATCAGCGTCCATGTTCGTGACGTACTTCCGGAAAAAGTACAGCATGGACTCAATTATCTTGATCGAAATGTGCATGTACACCGTGTCGTCATTTCCGTATTGCGTATCGGGCATTCAATATCGTAGTGCAAATTATAGTAACACCTGGGCCGTTTTCGTTTAAACGGTTAAACCGATCGGACCACTGTTGTTCGTTTATTAAATAAGGTCGGACCTAGTAATCTGATGCTGTTTCAGGCGAGCCTTGAGAAAGCCTTGCAAGGCCTTCATGCACATTTGCAGGTCCGCCAGGATTTATACCCGGTCAAACCGGTTGCTCCGCATAAACGAACAGGCCCCTGGTAAACAAAAGTACACGTGCGTGCCGATGATATGTCAACACCCGATATCGAGATTTTACCGGGAAATGTATAATCACACGTACTTCAGGAATAAAGCTTTCCAATTCATAGACAAAAACAGACTCACGGGAAGACAGTGATATGAGACCAGACGACCTCAAGGAGGTCATATAGGAAACACATGGAATGCGGACGTACCGACCTCACATGTGCATATCACGTGTTTTCGCTGTTGAGCGAGTTTCGCTCTGTCGATTAAATCGTGTTTACTAATGTAGTCTACGTATACTCTGTGAAAATAATGTTTTGTAAAATATCAAGATACCTATGAAATGCATATGTGAGTGCACGTGAGAACGGCATACCATGCGATAGCCTCTGGTCACATATGTACCTGACATGTAATTATAAATATACCGTGAGTTAGCGGACTGTGGAATGATGTCCAAAGTGTACATGACTGCGGGTAATTTGGTTCCATTCAAGAACAATAAATCGATAATTTTGATATCATATTTTTGATTTCTTTCCATCATTTTTGT
>NW_018407498.1:4740-5928 GCF_002113885.1 Mizuhopecten yessoensis
ACATTGTGTCTCCAGTAGGGGTAGCAAAACCCTGAGTTCCTGGTATCTGAGGCTCTGTCTCCCGAAGTACTATTGGTGGAACACTGGTGTAGACGTCTGGAAGGGGTCGTATAGTTTTTCTGACCTGTGTCTCTGAAATCACTACCACTTCTCGTTTTTGCCCATCAAAATGTGGTGAAGGATGTTGAAACAGAGAGATGCCGGTTCCGTGTAAAGAACCATGAGCTGTAGTTGAACTCGGATTGTGGTCGATGTTGTCAACCGCTCCACTAGTAAAAAGCTCTTTCCGCAGCTTGGGTGGACACACAAGTTCTTCTGCTTCAAATCTGGCACACACAGCATTTCCGATGTCTGTTGATAATTCAAGAACTCTATCATAGGATACTGACATGGCCATCCTGAATAGCCTGTCAATTAATCCCCTCTTACGCGTTTCTGCGTGTAGCTTAAGACCAATGTACACTGGTAATGGGGGTTCTCTTTCTTTGGAGTGGAAGACGGCGACTGACCCTGCACGGCGACGAACTGAAAGGTTATAGAACAAAAGCTGGGCAATGGTCAGGGAAGCTTGAGTAACCTTGTTACATGTCTGGTCTTTAATATTGGGGCCTCCANGCCTCCAATTATCATTGAAACTAATGTCAAGAGGGACTGAGGTACTGCTTTTTCCTGACATTGCTCTTCAAACTCCCCTTTAAAAGCATATTTCTCATGTTCCATTATATCTCTTCGAACGATGTTCGCAGCTTTTGATAGATGTATGGCCTCTTCATCATAATCATTCCCACATGCTATCTTAAGTGCATCTCCAATATCTTCTCTGAATACCAACAACACCTCGCGACCGTGCTTGTGGGCTTGCAAACAAGGAAATTGTTCCAGGATCCTCTTCTTCAGATCAGTAGTATGAAGACGGCTGGTTATATTACACCCAAGTTGGTCGAGACGTGAAGCATACATAGAAGCAAGGTCTGATAACTTGAAAACCGGGGCACTGTCACAGCTGTTGCCTCTGACTTCCTCTATGAAAGAAACAAGTTCTGCCAAGGCGATGCCTTGGAGTCTTTTTTCTCTCCTGTCGGTGCTTGTACTGGTGTTCGCTTTATCAACTTTCCTGTAGAAAGCAGTCAGGCAGTGTAAATAATACATGGCATCTTGCGCTATCATATCTCCTGAACTGAGTTTTCC
>NW_018407498.1:6495-7150 GCF_002113885.1 Mizuhopecten yessoensis
ATGGGTGCCTTTCCTGGCTTGTCAGAATTGATGACCACACATTTCTTACTCATCATTTTGTAATTTTCGCTCCATAAATGGCCCAAAAGAACAAACCAAAAAGCTATGTTCATTCCTAAAAGAAAAACAAACAAATTGCAAAAATTCACATATTTCATTAATATTTAATGCCGGAACAATTTCTTTGGTTAAGAATTTACTATAACACCGGTCAAAAGAAAAAAAAGTTGCAAACCAGGGAAATTCAAACAGTTTGTTGTATTTAACATTTTTATAATGTTGAATGCAAGTGTATGCCAATACAACTTATTATATATGCATATCACAATTGATAACACAAGAATTGTACTAATGTTGATTAAAAATCACAGGTTTGACTATCAACGACCTTGATCATATAGTTTCAAACAGACATTTTTTTGCTGTTTTGCTCATTATGTGAATATATTTGAATGATATATCTTTATATTTGAATATTTGATTGCAGGATTGATATAATGAGACATTTAATCACCATTACTCACTTTAAGTTGACTTCTAATGATGAAGATTATAAGGTGAAACCATCCATTGTTTTCATTATGGTGTAGCATGAAAACAAATACCCGTTATTTTATTCCTACACCATAAATTGTGTTTTTCATACAAAAATCAT
>NW_018407499.1:0-217 GCF_002113885.1 Mizuhopecten yessoensis
AACAAGTATCAGTGATACACAGAAAGGCAGTCTGAAGCTGTAACTATTGTAATTACAACAAGTATAAATGACTACAGAAAGACAGTCTGAAGCTGTAACTTACGTAATTACAACAAGTATCATTGATACACAGAAAGACAGTCTGAAGCTGTAACTTACGTAATTACAACAAGTATCAGTGATACACAGAAAGACAGTCTGAAGCTGTAACTTACGT
>NW_018407499.1:262-506 GCF_002113885.1 Mizuhopecten yessoensis
AGTCTGAAGCTGTAACGTAAGTAATTACAACAAGTATCAGTGATACACAGAAAGACAGTCTGAAGCTGTAACTTACGTAATTACAACAAGTATCATTGATACACAGAAAGACAGTCTGAGGCTGTAACTTACGTCATTACAACAAGTATCAGTGATAAACGGAAAGACAGTCTAAAGCTGTAATTTACGTAATTACAAGAAGTATCATTGATACACAGAAAGACAGTCTGAAGCTGTAACTTAC
>NW_018407499.1:1988-2525 GCF_002113885.1 Mizuhopecten yessoensis
ACTTGTAGTAGGTAAGATATAGATAAGAGCAATTCTACTTAACCTTACATGAAGATAAGAGCAATTCTTCTTAACCAAGTCAATGAAGCGTAAAATATAGGTCAAAATCAGCATGCGCAATATGCTTTCAGTAGAGCAACCCTACATATTCAATTGATGCAAGCATAATCAGCATAGCGCTTGTAGTAGGTAAGATATAAATGAGAGCAATTCTTCTTAACCTTACATGAAGATAAGAGCAATTCTTCTTAACCAAGTCAATGAAGCGTAAAATATAGGTCAAAATCAGCATGCGCAATATGCATTCAGTAGAGCAACCCTACATACTCAACTATATAGGGAAAAACCAGGGACGTATAATGTCCCTGGAAAAACACAGTGCAGTGACACAGGGATCCTTAACTTCAAAATTTCAGTGTATTGGACAACTATGTTACTAAGAAACCAATTGGTTATTTACTAAAGTAAAATTTCGTTGGGCTGAACCCTTTCGTTAACAAAGATAAATTAAGTTTGAACAACTTCATCAATGTTGAT
>NW_018407499.1:2884-10601 GCF_002113885.1 Mizuhopecten yessoensis
AATCCAAAATTTCAATCAAATCTCAAAGATTAAGATACCTGATACAATACAGAGGGCCTGATTCGTACAGTTACATTCTGTACTTACCTCACCGGCCAGTTTTTATACTGTAGTTGTACAATGGTTCTACCCTGTCGCTTCTGAAAGGAATAAGGTACACACATTTACTGGTACATGTAAACATAAACTAGGCATTGTAAACAATACCAATCCACTTACAGAAACCAAGCATAATGAAATGTGATCTCAAAGTAAATACAAAAGTAGAAATACTTTAAAGTGTCTGTCAGGGTCGGTTCTATAATGCGTTGATCTCAAACTCTAAGACATTTTTTCTGTATTTGACATTGAGGGGACTGTACTAAGGGTCAGAGTTACTGTTCTTCGTAAAAAGTGTCACTTTTTAATGACCTAATTTCTGAGTGGATTATTATCTTTATACAATGTGGAGTATACTGTACCTTGATCAAATATAAGACGAGCTTCATGCTCAATATGTTATCAAGAATAAATAAAGCCTTTTATTATCATTATTACTGTAATAAGGAATATGATACATTGATTAAGTTCATTTTTCACGGTGCTGCAAAGCACCATGAAATAAAAACTAGCTGAGCAAATAAGTCGTTAGAATGACCACAAATGGGTTCTCATTTCAACTGTTGCAGACAATATAATGCTGACAACTGCGGTTTGCTTTTATAATGAAGCAAGTTATCTATTTACAAGCACTGAGTTAGATGGTCCAGTTTTTCATTTAAGTTGACAACCTATATATATATAGCGCTACCTCTGTATGTTTGAGGTTAATTTCTGACTGAAGCAGACAACCTTCCTTTATACGTTTCAGGTAAATTTCTTACTGAAGCAGACAACCTACCAATATATGTTTTAGGTAAATTTCTGACTGAAGCAGACAACCTATATATATACGTTTCAGGTAAATTTCTTACTGAAGGAGACAACCTACCTATATACGTTTCAGGTAAATTTCTGACTGAAGCAGACATCCTACCTTTATACGTTTCAGGTAAATTTCTTACTGAAGGAGACAGCCTACCTATATACGTTTCAGGTAAATTTCTGACTGAAGCAGATGACCTACCTTTATACGTTTCAGGTAAATTTCTGACTGAAGCAGACATCCTACCTTTATACGTTTCAGGTAAATTTCTTACTGAAGGAGACAACCTACCTATATACGTTTCAGGTAAATTTCTGACTGAAGCAGATGACCTACCTTTATACGTTTCAGGTAAATTTCTGACTGAAGCAGATGACCTACCTTCATACGTTTCAGGTAAATTTTTGACTTAAGCGGACAACCTACCTTTATACTTCAGGTAAATTTCGGACTGAAGCAGATGACCCACCTTTATACGTTTCAGGTAAATTTCTGACTGAAGCAGACAACCTACCTTTATACGTTTCAGGTAAATTTCTGACTGAAGCAGACAACCCATTATATACGTTTCAGGTAAATTTCTGACAGAAGCAGACAACCCACCTTTATACGTTTCAGGTAAATTTCTGACTGAAGCAGACAACCCATTATATACGTTTCAGGTAAATTTCTGACAGAAGCAGACAACCCACCTTTATACGTTTCAGGTAAATTTCTGACTGAAGCAGACAACCAACCTTTATACGTTTCAGGTAAATTTCTGACTGAAGCAGACAACCTACCTCAGGATGGTTGAGGTACATGATCCTTTCCGTCCATAGTTGTTTGTCCTTAACGCTCTGCAAGGTCACGGTCAGTGGCCCCTGGTGGACAAGCTGACCCTTCTGCAGTGGCCAGTACTCCGGGAACTTCTACAACACAAACAGTAAAACCTTGTTATACTGCCACAACAAGCATTATAAATGGATTTGGCGATAAATAGAGGGATCAAATAATAATGAAGGAAATGTTCAGAAAAAGGGAACCTCGAAATATTTCTGACATTAAGTGAGGAGGCAAATAAAATTAGGGGCATCATATATATTATGGACGATATACTACTGTATGACACGAAATGTTCCAGGGTATTTTCCTTCGCTGTTTGAAGCCTTTTAGATCGTTTCGTGGTACAAACTTTCGTGGATATCCTATATTAACAAACAGTAGACACGTATATCATTTAATTATAAATTGGTTGTAATCATTTTTGTGGTTCAATAGCAGCCACGAAAACCACAAATGTTTATACCCAACGAACATTTTATGTCCTACAGTATATGACTAAAACGACATTGTACTAATGTCATACCTTTGTGTCTGTCTATGATAGAGAGAGCTTAGACGTCCTACTGCAAATATTATTATAAGAATCATGAACAGAAGACCCTCAATCATCTGGTCATATAATCACATATAATCTAAGAAAAGAGGAAATATCATAAATAGGTTTTAAATAGCATGGCACTTCGGTCACATTTCATCAAGTGTTCCTAATTACTGCAGTCCACGGTGTATCCACTGATGAAGGACAGACAATCTACACAATACACTTATCTCAAACCTTACCTTGCCCGTTTCTAGTTCGCTGGACAACATGACGATGACCTCGACACCTTGTTCGTATACACAGACAATCTACACAATACACTTATCTCATACCTTACCTTGCCCGTTTCTAGTTCGCTGGACAACATGACGATGACCTCGACACCTTGTTCATACACACAGACAATCTACACAATACACTTATCTCAAACCTTACCGTGCCCGTTTCTAGTTCGCTGGACAACATGACGATGACCTCGACGCCTTGTTCGTACACACAGACAATCTACACAATACACTTATCTCTAACGTTACCTTGCCCGTTTCTAGTTCGCTGGACAACATGACGATGACCTCGAAACCTTGTTCGTACACACAGACAATCTACACAATACACTTATCTCTAACGTTACCTTGCCCGTTTCTAGTTCGCTGGACAACATGACGATGACCTCGACGCCTTGTTCTACACACAGACAATCTACACAATACACTTATCTCATACCTTACCTTGCCTGTTTCTAGTTCGCTGGACAACATGACGATGACCTCGACGCCTTGTTCGTACACCATGAGCCAGAAGTCGAGGACAGTACTAGGCAGGGGTGCCTGTGTGGCTATAAACTTTGGGCATGACGGTGACAACTCCTGCATCCAAAACACATTCTTATAATGTTCGGTCTATTTGTAAACCTAAAAACTTTCACTGGTAAAATGTATATTTGACATATTTTTCACTGTCATGACTAATTTGCCTTACAAACTTATGCACTTTCATTGTCTAAAATACTCACTTAGAATTTTGTCCTAGTATATTTATCAGGCAATTAACTCATTCACCCCTGAAGACACATTTGAACTCTTCCAATTCAAAGATTGGAATAGTGCATTATTAAATTTCAGGGGTGTAACCCAAGCCTGGTAATTATATATAATAAGCCTACCCATATATAATGCAATTCGGTAGAAATACCAGCAAATGCTCTTTTATTGTCCTGTAATAAGCCCAGCCCCCTACTTTATAACAATATAATTTAATCTTGCTTGAAGCAAGCATTTTGATTGGCTTAAAAAATTATGTTATCAGCCCATAACGTAAAAAAATGACATCGCCGTTTGTACCGTCGCTTTTGATTGGCTGATACAGCAGCGCAATAATTCCTAAAAGAAAAGAGTCCACCAATAAAAGTTTATTTCCACAGGGATTGTGTATAGTAGATTAAATTATAAGGATTAACTTGAATATATTTTTCATGTTATGGAGCCATAACACAAAAAAACGGAGTGTACTCTCATCATAAACCGCGAGAGGACACTCCATTTTTTTGTGTTATAGCTCCATAACATGAAAAATATATTCAAGTTAATCCTGAAATAATATAAAAATTATTTATTTTACAACAATTATGAAACAAGTTTTATAACTTATCCTAATTATCACTCTTGACCAGGATGTTAGTGCTCATCTTACTGTGAGAGAAAACTGGAGTACCCGGAGAAAACCCCCTACTTTGAATCAGGGATCATGTGTTGGTCACCTGGGCTTATTGAAGGATGAACATGGTAAGACAAGAGGGAGTCCTTAAATTCTTGTCTGATATATGACAGGGAATGTTTCAAGCTGACAAGACTTTGACAGCCAGACAGAGCTCCCTTTACTTAACACTTACATTGATCCAGCTGGCATTGATGTAGTCATCTTTGTGTGATGCTAATACCACTCGGGTCTCATCATCTGAAACAAAGCAATTCAGTAGTAATAAGATTCATCCATCCATAAGACTTAAATTGAAAATCTTATCTAATTTTAAGTGACAAATGCCAGCAGCCACAAGCTACTTGTTACTTTCCAGATGCCACATTTCAATTAGCAAATGGCAACTTGAAACTGGCAATTAGCAAAATGGCTACTTGAAACTGGCAATTAGCAAATGGCAACTTGAAACTGGCAATTAGCAAATGGCNTTGGCAATTAGCAAATGGCAACTGGCATTTGCCACTTACAACTAGCAACTGTAAGTGACAATTTGCATGTCATGCAGGTCTTCCATAGTTATGATATCTTCTGTAATTCCCAGTTCATTTACAATCATCTGGTTAACCATATTGGAGTTAGTTTGCCAGATTGTTAAAGGTTCTGTGTTCTCACAATAGTTTACGTCACATACAGTATACGTTGGTGACGGGACCAGACAGGGGTCACTTAATCTTTTTACCACTGTAGACCATAATGGACTCATCCAGATCAATGCATGGTAGAGTCTACGTTATACTACAATTACATAGGGGTGAAAGGGTTAAACTACCATCCCACTGAAATGTCATAACCTGGGCCTGTAGTCATGAAACCGTTCTCATGCTCAAGCATGGATATGTGCCCAAGCCTTATTTCTTGTTTTAGTTATAAATCAATAATAAAAAAAAATGTCTATGATTTGAAAAAAGTCTTGAAAGAAACGTCAAGCTGAATACTGTTTTTAATGCTTACATTGACTTTTTGATTGTTTTACATGAATTAAATGAGTTACAAGAAAGCTGGTTTGAGCAGTTTCATGAATACCAATTTCCCAGTCACCTTTACACAGTGCAATAGAGAAGGGTAAGCCCTATAGCCCAAGTCTACGGCAAACCTTGTCTGTCTGGGATAAAATATAGACAATTTGACAGGTTGCAACATGGTTACAATGTTGAACAAAGGAGGCCCTGTGTAATTCCCACCATATAAAGCTGTATTGCTCTCTCAGTACAGGTTGACTAAACTGTTGAACAAAGGAGGCCCTGTGTAAATCTCACACCATATAAAGCTGGATTGCTCTCTCAGTACAGATAGACTAGACTGCAAGTGAGTACAGGATCAGTTAAACGGAGCCACACACACACCTGAATGAGATGGTGGTTAAAGAATAAGTTTCGAAGGGCTGCAAAATGAGGGATGAGTTGTCCTGACAAGATTTGAAATGATGGACAAATATAGACAATTTGACAGGTTGCAACATGGTTACAATGTTGAACAAAGGAGGCCCTGTGTAATTCCCACCATATAAAGCTGTATTGCTCTCTCAGTACAGATTGACTAAACTGTTGAACAAAGGAGGCCCCGTGTAATTCTCACACCATATAAAGCTGTATTGCTCTCTCAGTACAGGTTGACTTAACTGTTGAACAAAGGAGGCCCTGTGTAATTCTCACACCATATAAAGCTGTATTGCTCTCTCAGTACAGATTGACTAAACTGTTGAACAAAGGAGGCCCTGTGGAAATCTCACACCATATAAAGCTGTATTGCTCTCTCAGTACAGATAGACTAGACTGCAAGTGAGGACAGGATCAGTTAAACGGAGCCACACACACACCTGAATGAGATGGTGGTTAAAGAATAAGTTTCGAAGGGCTGCAAAATGAGGGATGAGTTGTCCTGACAAGATTTGAAATGATGGACAAATATAGACAATTTGACAGGTTGCAACATGGTTACAATGTTGAACAAAGGAGGCCCTGTGTAATTCCCACCATATAAAGCTGTATTGCTCTCTCAGTACAGATTGACTAAACTGTTGAACAAAGGAGGCCCCGTGTAATTCTCACACCATATAAAGCTGTATTGCTCTCTCCGTACAGATTGACTAAACTGTTGAACAAAGGAGGCCCCGTGTAATTCTCACACCATATAAAGCTGTATTGCTCTCTCAGTACAGATAGACTAGACTGCAAGTGAGGACAGGATCAGTTAAACGGAGCCACACACACACCTGAATGAGATGGTGGTTAAAGAATAAGTTTCGAAGGGCTGCAAAATGAGGGATGAGTTGTCCTGACAAGATTTGAAATGATGGACAAATATAGACAATTTGACAGGTTGCAACATGGTTACAATGTTGAACAAAGGAGGCCCTGTGTAATTCCCACCATATAAAGCAGTATTGCTCTCTCAGTACAGGTTGACTAAACTGTTGAACAAAGGAGGCCCTGTGTAATTCTCACACCATATGAAGTTGTATTGCTCTCTCAGTACAGATTGACTAAACTGTTGAACAAAGGAGGCCCTGTGTAAATCTCACACCATATAAAGCTGTATTGCTCTCTCAGTACAGATAGACTAGACTGCAAGTGAGTACAGGATCAGTTAAACGGAGCCACACACACACCTGAATGAGATGGTGGTTAAAGAATAAGTTTCGAAGGGCTGCAAAATGAGGGATGAGTTGTCCTGACAAGATTTGAAATGATGGACAGACAAATGGAACAAAGCTAGACAGGAATAGGATGAGCAGTGATTGTTTTTGGATGCGACCTTGCAGATTCCACAAAAAGTATTTGGCCCCTATTTCCAGCGTCTATATATGTGGCAGAAATGCAGCTCATATGAATGACTTTGAAATACTGGCTTCAGCATGCTGAGCGGCACGAGTGGAAATAGGCAAGTCTGTAGTGTTATAACTTAATTGAAGTAAAAATATTTCACCATGATTTTCTCTCGATAGATATCATTGATACATCAGTTTAAGATGTAGGTCCAACAAAAGTTTCCCCAGTATATAATATTTAAACCTGCACTGTCCACAAGCAAACACCTTGATTGATAATGGTAGATGCTCTAGACCTGGCTGTTATGAAAAACTGTCAGTATATGTACTTACATGGCATGACATCCAACTCTCTGTTCTTCATGGTATAACATCGGGCGATGGCCATCGGCAGTTTTCTCCCTTCCTTCTCCTGTTCATCAATCAGCTCCTACAAACAAAACAACAAACATTTATGTTAAAATATAAAACATTTAAAATGTGGATAATAAATCATCTCCTCAGAGGCAGACCAATATCTGACAGATTGACAATGTTTAGTCACTCAAGGTACAAGACGAAGGATACAGGGGATGGAGAAACGGATTTATGGAATTTGCAAGAGATTGAAAATAATGGAAAAATTGAATGAAGGGCCATGACTCTTCAAGTACATGATTGTTAGAAAAGGTTACACTAGTAGTTTACCAGGAAAATTTTCACTGTAGTTTAATTTCCCCCTTTTTGGCACTTCGTGATAAGGGCAAATTTATCATTACAGCGAACGGTAGAGCGATAACGAACAAAGTAATCAGATGTAAGGGACAAAATTAACATCGAGAGCGAAGTTGGATTTCATCAGCATAGGGAGAAAATTTGACTGGACAACATTTTCCTGGTATACAGAACATGTATAACAATCTATTTGAAGTCTTGATTTAATAGG
>NW_018407499.1:11437-21626 GCF_002113885.1 Mizuhopecten yessoensis
GTGGGGTGGACTTGTTGGGTCGGTGTTGGGTGTACAACCTGCGGAGGATTATTGACGAGCTGAGGTGGTGGATTAGTGGCAGCCTGTAACATATTAACATCACTCTTCAACTGTTTGTGAAGCAGTTTAAAAGTAAAAGTATTAACTGTTGACTCTTTATATGCTTTTTCTTTCTAGAATGAACCCAAGGAATCATTAAAACACAGTTTCAATAATGCCCTATGATGCTCTGCAGACTAGAGAACTGGTTTTGTTGATGTCACATGGCATTCAAACTTGCATTTACAGACCGAGGCAGCACTTATTCTTCAAGCACGACTGATTGAAGCACAACTTTGATACAGTTAGTTCCAGTGTAGCTTACTCAGTCGTTTTTTGTTTCATGAGCTTAGGATCCTAATTCATAATCGAGACATGTTCTACAAGATACACGATACGCGAAACTTTATCAAAAGTCTCATACGTATTAAGATGGAACTTAAGCTCCCGAGAGCTATTACTGCCAAAAACACAAGAATATAAATTAAAATAACAATAACATAATGTAATATTATCACAGAAAACTTGTACATTTACAGACAAAAAAAACACTGTAGTGTCACATGTAAGTTAGATAAGTAATTGCACATTTTTTTTATTAATATCACAAGGCTGACACTTTGGTTATAAAAAAAAATCAAAAAAAAAATCAAAGATTTGACACATATTAATGAACGATGTGTTACTACAATGAATGTTAAAACTATAATAATGTTCTTCAGATCCGACTTACTGGCTGAGGTGTGACATTGGGTTTGTGACTAGGAGAGAGGTCTACCGCCTCTAAATCCTTGGCTAGCTGTGCTACTCCGGCCGGAACATCACTTTCTGGTTTCCTGGCAGCATCGGGCTTGGACCCTCGACTAGAGGACATGGGCTGGAGAGGGGAGGGCAGAGACACCTGCATCGCATCAGGGGACAATGGGTTCTGTGACACGACTGGGCCTGTGAAGGGAATAATGAGCATGCAGTTAAAACCCACTCACCACTATATACCATAATGGACTCATCCAGATGAATGTATGGTAGAGTCTACTCAAGTAGCCTAGGGTTGAAAGGTTTAACATGAAAATCTTGAAATATTCCACTGCCAAAAATAGCTTTAGAGATACTGATCAGTCAAAAGTGAAAGAGAAAAAAGTGTAAATCTCCCTCCAAAATTAGCAGACTTGGCAAGCATGGGTTATAAACCTGTAATTGCTGCCGATCATTAAATTAACACAGAAATGTCAATAAATGCAAAATCACAGAAACAAGAAGTTGTGAACATTAAATGAATTATGTATTTATCCTACAAGAAGCCAACACATATCCTCTGACACAAACTAAGGAGGTGGGCTTATCAGGACAACGAAATAGCTTTTGTTGGTATTTCTTCTGAACTGCAATGAACATGGGTGGGTTTTTTACCAGTCATGGGCTTATACTGCTGGGTAAATAAAGCTACTAAAATAACAATTACAATGCCATGGCCATATAAATCAATTAGCTTCAGTCACATATTTATCAAAGCACAAGGAAAATTATTTTAGAACCACATGATTGAAGATTTCTCCTTATGGTAATGTTGTTTTGTTTATGCTCAGTTGCCATGGTTACTTATTGCTAGGTGACATACCTTGTCCGTAGGTCATCCCAGGCTGGGCTGGGCCCATGTTTAGATAAGGATGAAGAGGTCGGGCAAAAGTGCCACCAGCCTGCAAACAGAGAATTAAGATGAATAAATTCGGCTTCAACAAATTATGTTCACTTAATCATCTAATACAAATTAATAAAAAAGTATTAAAAAAGAAATCCTCCATGTATGTCTTGTAAATCTATGTGCATGATTTCAAGAATAATTTATGAGGAAAATTGACATTTCACAACTTCTCTACAAAATTTAAATATTTTAATGTTCTATTTATACAGTTTCATGATATTTCCTGTGAAAACTTTCAATTAGAGTGAAATGAAGTAAGATTCATGGAGAAGGTTGGGATATTTTGTGCAGTCTCCAAAGACCAAGAAACCAAACAAAGAGGGATAAATGTACAGGGAAAGTCCTGTTTTGTTAACGTTCTCAATAAATTGAACTCATTACAGAGTGCGAAAAAGGAGAAAATGAAACTGCAGCACAAGTTTAATGGTGTAATACAAAAAATACAACTTTAGCCTCAGAACATTATGAGTATTAGTCTCGATGAACTTTGTCCTTTCAATATAAGTCTCGTTTCATTTTAAATGACATTGCCGCCCCCCCCCCCCCCCCCCCCCCCAAAAAAAAACCCACCAAAAAAGAATTTTCAATTGCGATAAAGGAAATCACTTACAGGGCAGTAGGTGACGATGGACTTGATGTATACTTTTTACTGTTACGTGATATAGCGTGTTACAAGAAACAATAGGTTGACGAACACTAAATTTAAAATATATGCTACTCCAAAATAGAATTGTTATAGAAACCATATGATCACCACAGTAAAGTATACTGCTGGATGTCATTAAAGTCAGGTGTCTGTTAGTTAAGGTTTGACTATTTAATACAGGATGTCCTTAAAGTCAGGTGTCAGTAAAGTCAGGTTTTACAGTATATTACAAGATGTCCTTAAAGTCAGGTGTCATTCAAGTCAGGTTTAACTGTATATTATAGGATGTCATTAAAGTCAGGTGGCAGTAAGGGAAGGTTTTACTGTACATTACAGGATGTCATTTAAGTCAGGTGGCAGTAAGTTAAGGTTTTACTGTATATTACAGGATGTCCTTAAATTCAGGTGTCAGAAAGATAAGGTTTTACTTTATATTACAGGATGTCATCTAAGTCAGGTGGCAGTAAGTTAAGGTTTTACTGTATATTACAGGATGTCCTTAAAGTCAAGATGTCAGTAAGGTAAGGTTTTACTGTATATTACAGGCTGTCCTTAATGTCAGGTGTCAGTAAAGTCAGGTTTAACTGTATATTATAGGATGTCCTTAAAGTCAGGTGTCAGTAAGGTAAGATTTTACTGTATATTACAGGATGTCCTTAAATTCAGGTGTCAGAAAGATAAGGTTTTACTTTATATTACAGGATGTCCTTAAAGTCAGGTATCAGTAAAGTCAGGTTTAACTGTATATTATAGAATGTCCTTAAAGTCAGGTGTCAGTAAGGGAAGGTTTTACTGTATATTACAGGATGTCCTCAAAGTCAGGTGTCAGTAAGGGAAGGTTTTACTGTATATTACAGGATGTCCTTAAAGTCAGGTATCAGTAAAGTCAGGTTTAACTGTATATTATAGGATGTCCTTAAAGTCAGGTGTCAGTGAGGGAAGGTTTTACGGTATATTACAGGATGTCCTTAAAGTCAAATGTCAGTAAAGTCAGGTTTAACTGTATATTATGGAATGTCCTTAAAGTCAGGTGTCAGTAAGGTAAGGTTTTACTGTATATTACAGGCTGTCCTTAATGTCAGGTGTCAGTAAAGTCAGGTTTAACTGTATATTATAGGATGTCCTTATAGTCAGGTGTCAGTAAGTGAAGGTTTTACTGTATATTACAGGATGTCCTTAAAATCAGGTGTCAGTAAGGTAAGGTTTTACGGTATATTACAGGATGTCCTTAAAGTCAGGTGTCAGTAAAGTCCAGTTTACTGTATATTACATGATGTCCTTAAAGTCAAATGTCAGTAAAGTCAGGTTTAACTGTACATTATAGGATGTCATTAAAGTCAGGTGTCAGTAAGGTAAGGTTTTACTGTATATTACAGGATGTCCTTAAAGCCAGGTGTCAGTAAGGTAAGGTTTTACTGTATATTACAGGATGTCTTTAAAGTCAGGTGTCAGGAAAGTCAGGTTTAACTATTTTATTGGATGTCATTAAAGTCAGGTGTCAGTAAGGTAAGGTTTTACTGTATATTACAGGATGTCCTTAAAGTCATGTGTCAGTAAGATAAGGTTTTATTGTATATTACAGGATGTCCTTAAAGTCAGGTGTCAGTAAAGTCAGGTTAACTGTATATTATAGGATGTTCTTAAAGTCAGGTGTCAGTAAGGTAAGGTCTTACTGTATATTACTGGAGGTCTGAGTTAAAGTAAGGTATCAGTAAAGTCAGGTTTTACCACACATTACAATATCTATATGTATTTTAAAGTTAACTTTTAACATGAGGCCCTTGATGGTACCGTTAGTTTTCATTGTTGAGATGTGAAGAGGAAATCATCATGTAAACAAAATTAAAAAACTACCCAATTAAATTATTTTGCTCTGGAGAAATATAATATCTATTGTTATTAAGCCGATTTTCCTCTTTGATCAACCCTAGAGTAGGTTATCATCTTACTTTCTGATACTTTTTGATATAGTACAACTGATTGTAGAGAATATTTTGAAATTTTTGCCACTTTCCCATTTAGGCCCTGCCCATATGCATTCAGCCCCTGGGGTGAGACTGGATATTATTTTTTCATTAATGCTATTGTCATCTCATCACATTTATTCCAACCATGTTTGAATTATAACCTGCTGAAAATGGTCAAAAGTGTTATGTCCCTCGACATAAACTATAGAAAAATGTACCTTGTCCCGAGGGTAATTGCAGATAATCCAGGGGTAATTAAATAAAATTTACAACTTAGATAAAATTCCAAATTATCTTTCTATCCATGAAAAATATTTCATTCTAGTACATCGGAGTCTGAGAAAGAAGATTTTTTGTGATTTTCACCAATTTGTCCTTGCCCCTCCCGCCCCTCGGGTGAGGCTGGATATAATTTGCTCATAGTATATGATTGCCTCAGCCAGAATGATTTCCTGCTGAAAATGGACAAAATAAAACAATAATGTAAACTTTGATTTTACATTTAACCCATCCCCAAGGGAAAATGAATGAAGCCGGGGTATTGAAATTGACACTTTAAAGAAAGACCCTAATGATCTTTCCATCCAAAAAGAGAATTTTATGCTAGTTTGTCTGAGTCTGGAAAAGAAAATCTTTGAAACTCTAGCCATTTTACCCCATTCCCAAGGGAAAATGAATGACCCCGGGTGTTGAAATTTACACTGAAGAGAATTTGATGCTAGTACATCCCAGGTTGGAGAATAATAATTTTGAAATATGGGTTCATTTTCCTTTTGGGGCCCCACCCTCGCCCCTGGGTTGGGGGCAGGAATCCCAATTTTACAACTTGATACCCTCTTCCAACAAGGCTTATTCTTACAAGTTTGAAAAAGTTCCATTTTTCAGAAGTCAATAATGTTATATTTTTGTATATTAATGTAGTTGATTGATGTTGGAGTCCTGACAAAGGGTTAAGACTTTCTCTAATGTCCACATAGAATCTAGTTAAGATTTTCTCTAATGTCCACATAGAATCTAGTTAAGGTTTTCTCTAATGTCCACATAGAATCTATTTAAGGTATTCTCTTATGTCCACATATAATCTAGTTAAGGTTTTCTCTAATGTCCACATAGAATCTAGTTGAGGTTTTCTCTAATGTCCACATAGAATCTAGTTAAGGTATTCTCAAATGTCCACATAGAATCTAGTTAAGGTTTTCTCTAATGTCCACATAGGATCTAGTTAAGGTTTTCTCTAATGTCCACATAGGATCTAGTTAAGGTTTTCTCTAATGTCCACATAGAATCTAGTAAAGGTTTTCTCTAATGTCCACATAGAATCTAGTTCAGGTTTTCTCTAATGTCCACATAGAATCTAGATAAGGTTTTCTCTAATGTCCACATAGAATCTAGATAAGGTTTTCTCTAATGTCCACATAGAATCTAGTAAAGGTTTTCTCTAATGTCTACATAGAATCTAGTTAAGGTTTTCTCTATTGTCCACATAGAATCTAGTTAAGGTTTTCTCTAATGTCCTCATAGAATCTAGTTAAGGTTTTCTCTAATGTCCTCATAGAATCTAGTTAAGGTTTTCTCTAATGTCCACATAGGATCTAGTTAAGGTTTTCTCTAATGTCCACATAGAATCTATTTAAGGTATTCTCTTATGTCCACATATAATCTAGTTAAGGTTTTCTCTAATGTCCACATAAAATCTAGTTAAGGTTTTCTCTAATGTCCACAGAGAATCTAGTTAAGGTATTCTCAAATGTCCACATAGAATCTAGTTAAGGTTTTCTCAAATGTCCACATAGAATCTAGTTAAGGTTTTCTCAAATGTCCACATAGAATCTAGTTAAGGTTTTCTCAAATGTCCACATAGAATCTAGTTAAGGTTTTCTCAAATGTCCACATAGAATCTAGTTAAGGTTTTCTCTAATGTTCACATAGAATCTAGTTAAGGTTTTCTCTAATGTCCTCATAGAATCTAGTTAAGGTTTTCTCTAATGTCCACAGAGAATCTAGTTAAGGTATTCTCAAATGTCCACATAGAATCTAGTTAAGGTTTTCTCAAATGTCCACATAGAATCTAGTTAAGGTTTTCTCAAATGTCCACATAGAATCTAGTTAAGGTTTTCTCAAATGTCCACATAGAATCTAGTTAAGGTTTTCTCTATTGTCCACATAGAATCTAGTTAAGGTTTTCTCTATTGTCCACATAGAATCTAGTTAAGGTTTTCTCTATTGTCCACATAGAATCTAGTTAAGGTTTTCTCTAATGTCCATATAGAATCTAGTTAAGGTTTTCTCTAATGTCCACATAGAATCTAGTTAAGGTTTTCTCTAATGTCCACAGAGAATCTAGTTAAGGTTTTCTCTAGTATCCACTGGTAAACAATCAGAAAACTAGTATCCCCTTATAAACAACCAGAAAACTAGTATCCACTGGTAAATAATCAGAAAACAAGTATCCTCTGATAAACAATCAGAAAACAAGTATCCACTGATAGACAATCAGAAAACTAGTATCCACTGATAAACAATCAGATAACAAGTATCCTCTGATAAACAATCAGAAAACAAGTAACCACTGATAGACAATCAGAAAACTAGTATCCACTGACAGACAATCAGAAAACTAGTATCCACTGAAAAACAATCAGAAAACTAGTATCCACTGATAAACAATCAGATAACAAGTATCCTCTGATAAACAATCAGAAAACAACTATCCACTGATAAACAATCAGAAAACTAGTATCCACTGATAAACAACCAGAAAACTAGTATCCACTGATAAACAATCAGAAAACTAGTATCCATTGATAAACAATCAGAAATCTAGTATCCACTGATAGACAATCAGAAAACTAGTATCCACTGACAGACAACCAGAAAACTAGTATCCACTGATAAACAATCAGATAACAAGTATCCTCTGATAAACAATCAGAAAACAAGTATCCACTGATAAACAATCAGAAAACTAGTATCCACTGATAAACAATCAGAAAACTTGTATCCACTGATAAACAATCAGAAAACTAGTATCTACTGATAAACAATCAGAAAACTAGTATCTACTGATAAACAATCAGAAATCTAGTATCCACTGATAGACAATCAGAAAACTAGGGATGCTTCCAGTAAAATATGGTGAATATCCATTGCACAGTTCTACAGAAGTTGTTTATAGCAATATAGCCCCCTTTTGGCCCCGCCCCCCAGCCCCCTGCAACACCTTTGCACGCGTAAATTCGTCATACTAAGCGTGAGTGTACACACAATAATTTTGTACAATGTTCAGTCGTTTTTGTAGCGTGTTTGTATTTTACATGATGACATTCAGAAAAACGAAAGTGACTCAGAATTTCCCGCGAATGACGAAAGTCTTGTAGTAAACATGTAATTACTACGGGAGGTAATGAGTCGGCACTATCCTACAATAATACCCAAGTGCATAGCCGGACTATCGGTATCCTCTGATTGAGTGACAGCAGACGCTATTTGGATTTCTGTCGTCAGCTAAAGAGGACAACTTTCAGTTCATGTTCTTACATAATGGCCATCTGTTCCCAGTGTGGGTAAGTTACATGATCTCTGTTCCTATAATACACAATTTTTGTTCTGTTACTGACTAATTATTGGTGTTTTTATTATATGACAGACTGAAAATATTATGAAATAAATAAAAACCTGTAAATGGCATTGCTACAATTAGTTAACAATTTTGTGATGATATTACATATCCATGGGGATTTAGATAAGGTGTACCCCTAATGTATGCAGCCATACCCCCATTTTGAAAGGTATGGGGGTACAAAAAAAAACAATTACAGAAGTGACAGAGAGCAAGGTGATTACTACGCGTGAATCACGCAGGATTCTGCGAGATCGGGAACACTGTGTTTATACCAAGGTGAACATTGTGAGTGCGGGACCAAATCACTAGTGTGTGCAGGGAAGGAAAGAAATAACTGGCTAACAGACAACATATACTTACCAAGTGATTTCAAGGTCAGCGGTGGAGAGACAACTGTGTCAAAACTTCTAATGGAGAAAGTTGGTTCCCGTCTTGGTGACTCCGTATTGGAAATGACCCTGTGGAACCGGTCAACCCAAAAGGTAGAATCTGTGAACAGGCGACTGAAGCGGTCTCTCCCATCAAGTGTGAACTTTACTCGTAACTTTTCAGAGAGAGCTCATAGGGCAGTGTATTCTGTGAACCATGGACCAGGGACTGCCATTAAAGAACTGTGTAGTGGGGTTGCGTCTCCAATCACTGCTGGAAGCTCGGTGTCCAAGAACCTATTTAAGAACAAAAAAGACATTTGTACAATAAAGCATGAAGTCAATCATTGCGGTGTAAAATTCAGAAGAGAAATAAGAGACAAAAAATATTTGAATTACATGACTGTAAAATTCATGAAGAAATTGATGTGAAAGACAGAGTTATGACAGAGAAAAAGAAATGAAACATTCAAATATTGAGAACTTCAAAAATAGTCTTTGTTATTTTTTTAAATATATATATATATATTACAAGAAAGAAAGGAAAATAAATAAATAGATTATCAATAAAAAAATATATATATAGGTTCATATCAAGACAAAAGCCGGCTCATGGTAGTACGGATTCAGATCCGCTTTATACTGCTACCGTCGAAAATACCCTTTCCATGGGTACATTACATGACACCCCACCATGTCATATTTAATTGACACCAAGTGGGCAAGTTCTTTAAAATCACTTTAAGAGAGTGATATGGCCCATTTTGTTAAATCTTTTGGTATGACTATAATGTGGATTAGACTTTCACACTACATGTAGGTGTCACATCCACAGTGGATGACCTTGACCTAAATACAAAATTCATGTATTACTTACCTGCTGATCACAGCTCACAGCAGACATCTTGGAACATGGCAACCGGAACACCTGTTTTGTAATTTCCACTGATTCCTGGCCCGATTGGCTTCATGGGTCTCGATGACTATGTGCTGTATACTGAAGCACAGTTTGTTGTGGCAGAGATGACTGACCTCCAAAATCTTGCCGTCACAGTCCCTCCTCAGGAAATCATCCTTCAGCCATCTACTAGTATTAATGTACCATCAGTGACAGTCAATATATCATGGTATATTTTAGTAGTTTAAGATATTGCAGAAGGTACTGAAATATAATTAAATAAATAAATAAATAAAAGAATAAGTAAACCAGAGTTATGGTTTTAAAAAATGTACCTGTGTTCATCACATATAGTCTTTCACTCGGGGCAGATTAGAAACCACCTCACAACACCGTAACTAGATACATTGCATTATAGTTGCATTTTCGTGGATTCTGGAAGTAAATTGGTATTAGCTTAGCTTATCTACCCTATAAGGATATAAACACAAAACCTGTTCCTACACGGCCATCAGATACAGCTATAACACCGTGATATGAACGCTACTGTTCTTACCCGTTTTAATATCCACACACGCACCTATATAATTCTTACATACAATATTACCAACACAATATTACTCACACCATACCCTCCCCACTCTTCACGTCAGCGCATCCGTTTAGGAAACCACCACACAAGTTTTGACTAGCCCCTCGTGTTAACCTCATAATGGAATATTCCATTTTCTTTTTACCTGTACACGTGTTCCGTGTTTACTACACTGACACAGATATTTATAATTTCTGTCTGACATCTATATATCATATGTGTCGTCCATGTACTACCATCACCATCTGTCATATATGTATATATATCCAATCAATACGTGCCATACGCGGTTGTAAGCTACATATAATTATAAGGTACCCGTATATATGTAGGCCAGCACGTCTGACCCCTCATG
>NW_018407499.1:22098-22428 GCF_002113885.1 Mizuhopecten yessoensis
TTACGTGACTGTAAAATTGACAATTTTTTTTTTATGTGAAAGACAAAGTTATGATAGAGAAAAAGAAATGAAACATTAAAATAGTCTTTGTTATCTTTTAATATATATATTACAAAAAAGAAAGAAAGAAAGAAAGAAAAATAAATAACAGATTATCAATAAAAAAATAAATAAAAAAAAGGATAATGGTTCATATCAAGACAAAAGCTGGCTGCCGGCTCCTGGTAGTATGGATTCAGATCCACTTTATACTGCTACCATTGAAATACCCAGTCCATGGGTACCTTACATGACACCCCACCATGTCATATTTAATTGACACCAAGTGGG
>NW_018407499.1:22797-25206 GCF_002113885.1 Mizuhopecten yessoensis
CGACTGACCTCCAACATCTTGCCGTCACAGTCCCTCCTCGGGAAATCATCCTTCAGCCATCTACTAGTATAATGTACCATCAGTGACAGTCAATATATCATGGTATAGTTTAGTAGTTTAAGATATTGCAGAAGGTACTGAAATATAATTAAATAAATAAATAAATAAGTAAACCAGATTAATGGTTTTGTTTTTCAAAATTAGGCGTGGTATTTTTTTCCAAACGTTATTTCATTATTATACTTGGTTTTCTTTATTAAACATGATATAGCTATGCAGCTGGGAGTTCAGTATCATTGTATAAGATCCACCACCGAGTTTCCGACAAAAAATGTACCTGTGTTCATCACACATAGTCTTTCACTCGGGGCAGATTAGAAACCACCTCACAACACCATAACTAGATACATTGCATTATAGTTGCATTTTCGTGGATTCTGGAAGTAAATTGGTATTAGCTTAGCTTATCTACCCTATAAGGATATAAACACAAAACCTGTTCCTACACGGCCATCAGATACAGCTATAACACCGTGATATGAACGCTACTGTTCTTACCCATTTTAATATCCACACACGCACCTATGTAATTATTACATACAATATTACCAACACAATATACTCACACCATACCCTCCCCACTCTTCACGTCAGCGCATCCGTTTAGGAAACCACCACACAAGTTTTGACTAGCCCCTCGTGTTAACCTCATAATGGAATATTCCATTTTCTTTTTACCTGTACACGTGTTCCGTGTTTACTACACTGACACAGATATTTATAATTTCTGTCTGACATCTTTAACCATCACCATCTGTCATATATATATATATCCAATCAATACGTGCCATACGCGGTTAAGGTACCCGTATATATGTAGGCCAGCACGTCTGACCCCTCATGTTACCATAGTAATGGAACCTTCCTATCGAGCAATGTTGTGTTTCTCGCCTGTATAAGTTCGACATATATACACGTTATCTCCACTTAAAAAACCCCACCAAGGGATGGAAGCAAGATAAAAAGTTAAGTGTAATTAAAGATAAACAATAGAAATTCCAACCATAATACATGTTCTGTAAACATCTAACTTAGTGCTTTTTATAGACAGGTTACCATCTGCAGCCCGCCTTGTGCGTTAAATTCTCGGATGTTCTGTAAACATCTAACTAAGTGCGTTTTTATAGACAGGTTACCATCTGCAGCCCGCCTTGTGCGTTAAATGTTCGGATGTACTGTAAGCATTTAACTTAGTGCGTTTTTATAAATAGGTTACCATCTGCAGCCCGCCTTGTGCGTTAAATATTCGGATGTACTGTAAACATTTAACTTAGTGCGTTTTTATAGACAGGTTACCATCTGCAGCCCGCCTTGCGCGTTAAATGCTCGGATGTTCTGTAAACATTTAACTAAGTGCGTTTTTATAGACAGGTTACCATCTGCAGCCCGCCTTGCGCGTTAAATGCTCGGATGTTCTGTAAACATTTAACTTAGTGCGTTTTTATAGACAGGTTCCCATCTGCAGCCCGCCTTGTGCGTTAAATGTTCGGATGTTCTGTAAACATTTAACTTAGTGCGTTTTTATAGACAGGTTCCCATCTGCAGCCCGCCTTGTGCGTTAAATGTTCGGATGTACTGTAAACATTTAACTTAGTGAGTTTTTATAAATAGGTTACCATCTGCAGCCCGCCTTGTGCGTTAAATGCTCGGATGTTCTGTAAACATCTAACTATGTGCGTTTTTATAGACAGGTTACCATCTGCAGCCCGCCTTGTGCGTTAAATGCTCGGATGTTCTGTAAACATCTAACTAAGTGCGTTTTTATAGACAGGTTACCATCTGCAGCCCGCCTTGTGCGTTAAATGCTCGGATGTTCTGTAAACATTTAACTTAGTGCGTTTTTATAGACAGGTTACCATCTGCAGCCCGCCTTGCGCGTTTAATGCTCGGATGTTTTATAAAAAATAATCCAACACTAGCCCTAATAACAGGCGCGGATTTAGGGGGGGGGGGGGCACACCCGGCCCCGGCCCCCCCTTTTGGCGGCGGACTGATCTTTTCCGGGCCGGCCCGAAATGGTCTGATCGGCCGGGAAAGGGTACATATTAACATTTTAAAATGCATCAAATAATGCACGGAGCTTGTATAAATACGGGGCTATGCCCCACACATTCCATACGGCATCCTAGCAAATATTGTGGGTTTCCGTTATCTGATATTTTTGCTATATTTTCTTTATTAAAACAATATTTGTTGGCATCGCTACGCTTGTCTTCTTTGTATCTTGACCCTAAAGTGTGTTTTTTTATTTTACCACCTCGGCGGAAATATACTAGCATAAGTTGCATAATTGATATGAAAATAAATACTTTTTATTGTAACCTTCCTAACCGCCCGGACGATATTAAT
>NW_018407499.1:31360-34295 GCF_002113885.1 Mizuhopecten yessoensis
AAAATTCAGGAATGCAAAACAGCACTCCAGCAGGGTTCTCACATAGAAATCTACGACACAGGATGTGAAATTCATACCCCAATAAGTCTCCCTGTAAAACCTGTCCTGGGTACTGTCAGTTTCACTCCAAACAAAACCCCTCAACATCACCTAGAACTGGCCTTAGGGAAAATGGACACCTTAGATCAAGGTCAAGCTTCAACTGACCAGGATGGATCAGTCGGGACCTCTGGTGGTCAGAAACCATCCTCTACATCACAACAGTCAGAACCAAAAGGAAAGAAGGCAGCGACTATGTACAAACTACTGCCACAGACCAAAGTGTTGGAGGAGTGGAGGTCTCCTGTTGGTATTTTGTCTATTTGCCCCACCACTGATGGTCAGGTGTGGACCAGTGTGAATGCGTATGACAATGACATTGACACATTAACTCTCCTGGACAGGAAGGGGAAAGTTATACAGCAGGTCAAACACAAAACTGACATCATTGACATAAGTCTGTCACCGACAACACACACACTGTGGGTCTGTGATACAGAAAACAACATCATAGAGCTGGTATCAGGAGGACTATATCACAGATTCAGCACCAAGGACACACCCAGGTGTATCTGTGTTACTGCCTGTAACCATGTCATTGTGGGGATGACCAAACACATCTCCAAATTTACCACACAAGGTCAAATGGTGCTCACTACAAGTGTTACAGGGACTGGGAAGCCATTAGTGTGTTCACCATATAGGATCTCAGAGTGTCCTGTCACTCACAATGTCGCAGTGGTTGATAGGGATTGGACGGATGATGGTGGTGATTGGATACCACATGTTATTGTTATGGACACTGATTTCAAGGAACTGTTTGTATATAGAGGTGACATCCCCAGTACATATAAACAATCATCACATAAAGGAGCTGCACCATTTACCCCCTTGAGTGTGGTGTATGACAGTGTGGGGAACATTATCATAGGGGACTGTTTCAACAAGAGAGTCCTACTCATCAGTGGACGTGGTGAGTTCCTCAGGATCAAACACACAGACAGAGGCTATATACCGGCTGTAGGTGTAGACAGGGAGGATGTTCTGTGGGCAGTGTTTGGTGGAGAGTTTTGTATATGGAATGTTGAACTACTACAGTACAGCAGTGTGTGACTTCTGTGACATAACTAGTAGGTATAGTTACCATGACAACACAGAATCAGACCAACAAAACTGACCACAATAAACAACCAGTCAACATTCTACCCTGATTGTACATCATCATAATCACTGGAGAAAATCTATTCAACATCCCTAGTGATATTATTTATTATGATCAACAGAGAAAAACAAGTCAATAATCTAGTGTGATTAATAATTCATTTTCATCAAAGTATGTGTGGGGAACAATTTTGTTAAAGAAAATTTAATTTGTTATTAACCACTAAAATGAACTTGGGGATTGGATGTGGGACAACTGTACAAATGGTGGCTGAATGTGGGACACGTGGTCTAATGGTGGCTGTAATGTGGTACAACTGTACAAATGGTGGCTGGAACGTGGACAACTGTACAAATGTGGTGGCTGAATATGAGACAACTGGTCTAATGGTGGCTGGAATGTGGGACAACTGAACTAATGGTGGCTGGAATGTGATACAACAGAACTAATGGTGGCTGGAATCTGGGACAACTGTACAAATGGTGGCTGGAATGTGGGACAACNACTGGAATGTGGACAATTGTACAAATGGTGGCTGAATGTGAGACAACTGGTCTAATGGTGGCTGGAATGTGGGACAACTGAATTAATGGTGGCTGGAATCTGGGACAACTGTACAAATGGGGACTGGAATGTGGACAATTGTACAAATGGTGGCTGAATGTGAGACAACTGGTCTAATGGTGGCTGGAATGTGGGACAACTGTACAAATGGTGGCTGGAATGTGGACAACTGTACAAATGGTGGCTGAATGTGAGACAACTTGACTAATGGTGACTGGAATGTGGGACAACTGAATTAATGGTGGCTGGAATCTGGGACAACTGTACAAATGGTGGCTGGAATGTGGGACAACTGGCTATTGGTGGCTGGAATGTGGGACAACTGAACTATTGGGGATTGAATGTGAGACAACTGGGCAAATGTCAACTGGAATATGAGAAAACTGGACTAACCATGGCTGGATAATAATATGACAACAAGATTATTGATGTCTGTATAATGGGACAATGGTGGTTAGATAGAAGATGGTATGTACATTAATAGAACTGTTAGGAGTTGGGTTTTATTATTTTATCCTATGTATCTTTAGGTGTACTAGAAAAAGAAAAGGTTGTTTTTCCCCAGAAGAGTATACAATTTTATTTATAATTTTACTTTAAGAAGGAATAAAGCTGGTAACAGATAGTTGACAAGTATCAGACATGATTTAACTTACAACAGTTGGGGATAGAGACAAAGTCAGATATACTCCACAGACCCTAATCAGGAAATAGTTGAGATACTATACTATGGTGTTGATATAAACAAAATCTGTAATGAGGGGTTCATGAGATATCTAGTCCACAAACTTTTTCTCCAAAAGTGTTCAAATGTGACCTTTGACCTAGACAATGTCCAAAAATCTAATCAAGTCTGGAAGTTGATGTTACTCTATAGTGTATGATATATCTTGTACATAACCTTTTTACGTAAACATAAACTTCATACCAAACCTCAGTCGTGTCCTCTGATAAATAGATAGCTTTAAAACTGTGTGAATGGTTATCTGAACGACCACTTATCTATATTTAAGATCTATCCTGTAATGTTTGGATAATCGGCTCTCTACTGTAGTAGATAACCAACTTAAGTTTTTGTGAACTTACATTGTACTTTTCAGCCAATATACACATTTGCTTTGTACCTATTTGACCTTTGACCTAAAAGTGAAGGTCACAGTGACCTTTATG
>NW_018407500.1:0-506 GCF_002113885.1 Mizuhopecten yessoensis
CATCTCTGCTACACATAAACACCTCTACACCTCTGCTACACATAAGCACCTCTACACCTCTGCTACACACAAACACCTCTACATCTCTGCTACACATAAACACCTCTACGTCTCTGCTAAACATAAACACCTCTACATCTCTGCTACACATAAACACCTCTACATCTCTGTTACACATAAACACCTCTACATCTCTGCCACACATACAAACCTCTACATCTCTGCTTCACATAAACACCTCTACATCTCTGTTACACATAAACACCTCTACATCTCTGCTACACATAAACACCTCTACATCTCTGCTACACATAAACACCTATACACCTCTGCTACACATAAACACCTCTACATCTCTGCTACACATAAACACCTCTACATCTTTGTTACACATAAACACCTCTACATCTNACATCTCTGCTAAACATAAACAGCTCTTTTGTAGTAGCTTTAACCCGATCATCTAAGCATCTTAAAATATGATTTAATGTAAGAAAAGGAATTGT
>NW_018407500.1:1746-2086 GCF_002113885.1 Mizuhopecten yessoensis
CCCGAGTTTCCTCTGGCCTAACATCAAACTTAGACATTTTGACACATAGATGTCTGGTGTCAACATGTCTATGTCTGGTGTTAGGGCCAGAGGAAACTCGGGCTATGTGGATACTTCCGGGCCTGCGCACTTTCAAATAATTACCCCGCGGCAATAGGAGTGCACATGTACTAGCCTTGTCTGTCATTTCACCCATAATATTAGCCTGATGTTCCTCTGGCCCTAACACCAGGCTTAGACACTTTTGACATATAGATGTCAGGGGCGTAACAAACGGGTTTTCAATGTGTAAGTGCCATGATGAAGTGTGCTGCCGAAGGCAGCACCCCGAAGCGCGTAG
>NW_018407500.1:4687-5818 GCF_002113885.1 Mizuhopecten yessoensis
CCTCAAAAATACCTTTGATGACATTGATTTGCAACATGTGCATCATCCCGAATCTGCTAGTTACTTCGAATTCCGTGAATGAATCGGAGCGGATTTTTTCGTGGTTCATCGGATTTCTTTTCCAATCATGACCTCATGAAAATAACACGTATTGTTTAGTGATGGAGTTTTATTAGGTTTTCATATTTTTTTTCCATTTATGTAGATCTCAAAATTGTTGTGATGACTCTTTCCGATAAAGAAGGTACAGTAAATATCCCATACTGTTCCAAATTTTATTCTGATACATGTGTGTGTGTGGGAGTATTTGTTTATTTAAATGTGAGATTTCTGGTTATTTAAGCCTTGTACCCGGATACATATTTCATTTTTTAAATGTTTACCTTAAATATATTTACTGCGGTCACGTTTATGAAAAAAACACATCACAATCAGCGTCCTGATCGACCGCAGACGTGGAGCGTCACGGATGAACCGTATACGTGCTGACAAATCGCCCTTGAAAATAGACTATGCCTGAGAAAATATGCGGTTAGTCGTTAAAAGATGGACGTAACATACACATTGGAACCTTTATGAAATTTTGAAATATATACAGTATGCCAAAATGAATTTCATTGCACCATACAGCTGTTTCGACCTGCTATGATTCATCGGTGATGCTAGGGGTCTCAACTATTGAACGATCGTCAAAAGTTAAATGCGATCCTGAAAAAAAATGAGAAATGAAATGGGAAAGATTATTCCATTCGAAAATCGCTCAGGAACACGAAAAAGTATAAATCACAAAGGGTTAATTTCGTTATTTTGGTACTGGCTGGGACTATGTATGTCGTCGTTCAGATATATTGAGTTTGATAGCTGTAACCTGAAATCGCTTCCCGTGGGTTTAACCTGGTCAATATTCATGGCTTGCAAGCCTGCAGATTCTTGACTTCCAAAATTCTCCTTCGTTATGTATATGACTGTTCAACGCAGTAAGGCCAGGTAGCTCTCTGTACCCCTGGAATATGTTATAGCAAATTCGAAGGTACAGTCAATGTGCGCCATCTTGTGGATGACACAAGAAGACTAGCTTTGACCTCATAACGGTAAAATTGTTGGGTTTCGCTCCTCTGTAATCTTCAAAGG
>NW_018407501.1:0-507 GCF_002113885.1 Mizuhopecten yessoensis
TTCGAAGTATCCACTACTGTACCGTAGCTAGCGGCAGATAACTCTCTCTACATCTGTTACTTTTTAAACGTTTTTGTGTAGTTTTAAGCAAAAATGAATGAAAGTGAAGCTGAATCAAGCATAAAAAGGCATTTTTTCCATTTTTTTTATTCTATGTGTATAAGGTAGCAGAGTACAGTAGAAATGGCCTGATCCTAAATATAAAGGGCATGTCTCAGATAAACATGGATAGTAGACTCATCCTGCACAACACACCTACATACATATATAAATATATATATATTGATAAACTACATTTTGAATACCGTATATTTATTTTAGAAGAATGCTTTTTTTTTCAAAAAGTGTTTTCCCCAGATTTGGGACTTGTGAAAACTATGGTTACCACATAATTTTTTTTTTGCAAAAAATGGGATTTTTAACCCAAAATTTGACCCATGCAAGTAGTTATTNTTTTTTTTTTGCAAAAAATGGGATTTTTAACCCAAAATTTGACCCATGCAAGTA
>NW_018407501.1:687-788 GCF_002113885.1 Mizuhopecten yessoensis
GCCTTTACAAGATTTGTATGCAAGCAAGATGGATAACTTAAGATATTTTTAGGTGTAAAACTATTATGACAAATAATGAGTAAAAACATAATTTGCAAGAA
>NW_018407501.1:3146-3265 GCF_002113885.1 Mizuhopecten yessoensis
CTATTTGATACATAAATAATATTTTCCCCAATCCCTGACATGTGCTATTTCATTTCTATTTTAAATTTTAACTGTATGGCATCACAGTTGTCTATAAACAAGCTGAATCAAACTGTTTT
>NW_018407501.1:3635-3757 GCF_002113885.1 Mizuhopecten yessoensis
TGTGCAGTTATTCTAAAACGTGATTCAAGAAAACGACAGTTGGTTTTAGGAACAGCGTAGAAATCCAAGTATATGTTTATATTGGAGTCAAATTCCATTGTACATTGTCGGACAATTGCTGA